>NW_027328737.1:6635000-6890000 GCF_048564905.1 Vicugna pacos
GAACCCAGAATTTAGAACATGGAAAGCAGAACACAGAATATAGAATATAGAATACAGAATACTGAATATAGAATTTAGAACATAGAATGTGTAACACAGAATATAGATTATAGAATACGGATTTTAGAATATAGAATTCACAATATTGAATGAAGAACACAGAATATAGAATATGGAAAAGAGAATACAGAACCAAGAATTTAGAACATTGAATGCAGAGCACAGAGTTTAGATTATAAAATACATAATACTGAATATATAATTTAGAATATAGAATGTAGAACACAGAATTAAGTATGTAGAATTCGAATGCAGAATATAGAATTCAGAATATAGAATGAAGAACACAGAATATAAAATATTGAAAACAGAATATAGAACTGAGGATTTAGAAAATGTAATGCACAACACATAATATATAATATAGAATACAGAATACTGAATATAGGATTAAGGGTAAAGGATGTAGAACACAGAATTTAAATTATAGAATACAGAATACTGAATATAGAATTTAGAATATAGAATGTAGAACACACAATATAGAGTATAGAATATAGAATATAGAATCCAGAATTTAGAACATGGAATGCAGAACACAGAATTTAGAATATAGAATACAGAATACTGAATATAGAATTTTGAATATAGAATGTAGAACACAGAATATAAAATATGGAAAACAGTATATAGAACCCAGAATTTAGAACATAAAATGCAGAACACAGTATTTATAATATGGAATACATATTCCTTAATATAGAATATAGAATATAGAATGTACAACAAAGAATATAGAATTTAGAATACGAAATGCAGAATATAGATTGTAGAATACAGAATAAATAACACAAAATATAGAAAATAGAATAGAGAATATAGAAGCCAGAATTTAGAACATGGGATTCAGAACACATAAATTAGAATATTGAATAAAGAATACTGAATATACTATTTAGAATTTAGAATGTAGAACACACAATATAGAATACAGAATACAGAATACAGAACACAGGATGAGGAACATGGAATGCAGAACACAGAATTTAGAATATAGAATACAGAATACTGAATATAGAATTTAGAATATAGAATGTAGAACACAGAATATAGAATACGGAATGCAGAAATTAGAATGTACATTATCGAATGAAGAACACAGAATTTAGATTATAGAAAAGAGAATATAGAATCCAGAATATAGATCATGGAAATCAGAACACAGAATTGAAATATAGAATACAGAATACTGAATATAGATTTTAGAATATAGCATGTAGAACACAGAATATAGAATATAGTATACGAAATGCAAAATATAGTATGTGGAATATAGAATGAAGAACACACCATATAGAATATAGAATAAAGTATATAGAACCCAGAATTTAGAAGATGGAATGCAGAACACAGAATTTAGAATATAGAATACAGAGTACTGAATATAGAATTTAGATTATAGAATGTATAACACAGTATATAGAATATAGATTACGGAATGCAGAATAAAGTGTGTAGAATATGGAATGAAGAACTCTTAAATAGAATATAGAATAGAGATTATAGAACCCAGAATTTACAACATGGAAAGCAGAATACAGAATTTAGAATATAGAATACAGAATACTGAATATGGAATTTAGAACATAGAATGCAGAACACAGAATTTAGAATATAGAACACAGAATACTGAATATAGAATTTAGAACTAGGAGTGCAGAACACAGAATTTAGAAATTCGAATACAGAATACTGAATATAGAATTTAGAATATAGAATGTTGAACACAGAATATAGAATATACAGTAGACATTATCGAACCCAGAATTTAAAACATGGAATGCCGAACACAGAATTTAGAATATAGAATAGAGAATACTGAATGTAGAATTTAGAACATATAATGCAGAACACAGAATTTAGAATATAGAATAAAGAATACTGAATACAGAATTTAGCATATAGAATGTAGAACACAGAATATAGAATATAGTATCCAGAATGCTGAATATAGAATTAAGAAATTGGAATGCAGAACACAGATTTTAGAATATAGAATACAGAATACACAATATAGAATTTAGAATATAAAATATAGAACACATAATATAGAATATACAATATGGAATGTAGAATAAATTATGAAGGATATAGAATGAAAATGACACAATATAGAATAGAGTAGAGAATATAGAACTCAGAATTTAGAACATAGACTGCAGAACACAGATTTTAGATTATACATACCGAGTAATGAATATAGAATTTAGAATATAGAATGTAAAACACAGAATATATAATATAGGATACGGAATGCAGAATATAGAATGTGGAATATAGAATGCAGAACACAAAATATAGAATATATAAAAGAGTATATAGAAGCCAGAATTTTGAACATGGAATGCAGAACACAGAATTTAGAATATAGAATACAGAATACTGAATTTAGAATTTTGAATATAGAATGTAGAACACAGAATTCAGAATATAGAATACAGAATACTGAATATAGAATTTAGAATACAGAAAATATAAACAGAATTTAGAATATAGAAAATGAAAGCAGAATATAGAATGTAGAATATAGAGTGAAGAACTCAATGTATTGAATATCTAAAAGAGAATATAGAACCTAGAATTTATTAATGGAATGCATAACACAGAATTTAGAATATAAAATACAGAATACTGAGTATAGTATTTAGAAAATAGAATGCAGAACACAGAATATAGTATATAGAATACAGAATACTGAATATAGGATTTAGAACATGGAATGCAGTACACAGAATTTAGAATATAGAATAAAGTATACTGAATATAGAATTTAGGATATAGAATGTAGAAAACAGAATATAGAACACAGAATAGAGAATATAGAATCCATAATTAAGAACATGGAATGCAGAACACAGAATATAGAATGTAGTATACAGAATACTGAATATAGAATTTAGAACATAGAATGCAGAACACAGAAAGTAATATATAGAATACAGAATACTGAATATAGGATTTAGAACATGGAATGCAGAACACAGAATTTAGAATATAGAATAAAGAAAACAGAATATAGAATTTAGCATATAGAATGTAGAAACATAATATAGAATATAGAATCCAGAATTTAGAACATGATATTCAGAACACTGAATTTGAAAATAGAATACAGAATACTGAATATAGAATTTAGAACATAGAATGCAGAACACAGAATTTAGAATATAGAATACAGAATACTGAATACAGAATTTAGAATATAGAATGTAGAACACAGAATATAGAATATGCAATCCAGAATTTTGAACATGAAATGCCGAACACAGAATTTAGAAAGTAGAATACAAAATACTGTATATAGAATTTAGAACATAGAATGCAGAACACAGAATTTAGAATACAGAATATACAATACTGAAAATAGAATATAGAAAATGGAATGCAGAACACAGAATTTACAGTATAGAAAAAAGAATACTGAATATAGATTAGAATATAGAATTTAGAATACAGAATATAGAATATAGAATACGCAATGCAAAATATATTATGTAGAGTATAGAATTAAGAACACACAATATAGAATAGACAATATAGAACCCAGAATTTAGATTATGGAATGCAGAACACATAATTTAGAATATAGAATACAGAATGCTGAATATAGAATTTAGAATATAGAATGCAGAACACAAAATATAGAATAGAGAATAGAGAATATAGAAGCCAGAATTTAGAACATGGAATGCAGAACACAGAATTGAGACTATAGAATACAGCGTACTGAATATAGAATTTAGAATATAGAATGTAGAACACAGTATATAGAATATAGAATACGGAATGCAGAATAAAGAATGTAGAATTTAGAATGAAGAACTCTGAAATCGAATATAGAATAGAGAATATAAAACCCAGAATTTAGAACATGGAAAGCAGAACATAGAATTTAGAATATAGAATACAGAATACTGAATATAGAATTTAGAATATAGAATGTATAACACAGAATATAGAATATAGAATACGGATTTTAGAATATAGAATTCACAATATAGAATGAAGAATACAGAATATAGAATATGGAAAAGAGAATACAGAACCAAGAACTAAGAACATTGAATGCAGAGCACAGAGTTTAGATTATAGGATACATAATACTGAATATAGAATTTAGAATATAGAATGTAGAACTCAGAATTAAGTATGTAGAATTCGAATGCAGAATATAGAATTCAGAATATAGAATGAAGAACACAGAATATAAAATATTGAAAACAGAATATAGAAATGAGGATTTAGAACATGGAATGCACAACACATAATTTATAATATAGAATACAGAATACTGAATATAGGATTAAGAGTAAAGGATGTAGAACACAGAATTTAAATTATAGAATACAGAATACTGAATATAGAATTTAGAATATAGAATGTAGAACACAGAATATAGAATATAGAATAGAGAATAGAGAATCCAGAATTTAGAACATGGAATGCAGAACACAGAATTTAGAATATAGAATACAGAATACTGAATATAGAATTTAGAATATAGAATGTAGAACACAGAATATAAAATATGGAAAACAGAATATAGAACCCAGAATTTAGAACATAGAATGCAGAACACAGAATGTATAATATGGAATACATATTCCTTAATATAGAATATAGAATATAGAATGTAGACCACAGAATATAGAATTTAGAAAATGGAATGCAGAACACAGAATTTAGAATATAGAATACAGAATACTGAATATTCAATTTAGAATATAGGATGTAGAACACAGAATTTAGAATATAGTATACAGAATGCTGAATTTAGAATTTAGAATATAGAATGTAGAACCCAGAATAGAGAATAGAGAATAGAGTATATGGAATCCAGAATTTAGAAAATGGAATGCAAACCCAGAATATAGAATATAGAACACAGAATACTGAATATAGAATTTAGAACAAAGAATGCAGAACAAAGAATTTAGAATATAGAATATAGAATGTTTAATAAAGAACTTAGAGTATAGAATGTAGAACACAGAATAGAGAATAGAGAATAGAGAATATATAACCCAGAATTTAGAACATGGAATGCAGAACACAGAATTTAGAATATAGAATACCGAACACTGACTATAGAATTTAGAATATAGAATGTATAACACAGAATATAGAATATAGAATACTGAATGCAGTACATTTAATATTGAATATAGAATGAATAACACAAAATGTAGAATATAGAATAGAGAATATAGAAGCCAGAATTTAGAACATGGAATGCAGAACACAGAATTTAGAATATACAATGCAGAATACTGAATATAGAATTTAGAATAAAGAATTTACAATAATGAATATAGAATTTAGAATATAGAATATAGAACACGGGATATAGAATATACAATAGGGAATGCAGATTATAGAATACAGAATATAGAATTTAGAAAACAGAATATAGAATATGGAAAACAGAATACAGAACACAGAATATAGAACATGGAAAGAAGAACACAGAGTTTAGAATATTGAATAGAAATTACTAAATATAGAATTTAGAATATAGAATGTAGAACACGTAATATAGAATATACAATTCAGAATGCAGAATATAGAATAAAGAATATTGAATGTAGAAAACAGAATATAGAATATGGAAAAGAGTATACAGAAGCCAGAATTTAGAACATGGAATGCAGAACACAGAATTCAGAATATAGAATACAGAATACTGAATATAGAATTTAGAACATAGAATGCGGAACACAGAATACAGAATATAGAATACAATATACTGAATATATAATTTAGAACATGGAATGCAGAACACAGAATTTCGAATATAGAATACAGTATAATGCATATAGAATTTCGAATATTGATTGTAGAACACAGACTATAGAATATTGAATAGAGAATATAGAGAACTGAATTAAGAACATGGAATGCAGAACAAAGAATTTTGAGTATAGAATACAGAATACTGTTTATAGAATTTAGAAATTAGAATGTAAAACACAGAATATAGAATATAGAATACGGAATACAGAATATAGATTTTAGAATATAGAATGAAGAACACAAAATATAGAAAATACAATAGAGAATATAGAAGCCAGAATTTAGAACATGGGATTCAGAACACATAAATAAGAATATTGAATAAAGAATACTGAATATACTATTTAGAATTTAGAATGTAGAACACACAATATAGAATACAGAATACAGAATACAGAACACAGGATGAAGAACATGGAATGCAGAACACAGAATTTACAATATATAATACCGAATACTGAAAATAGAATTTAGATTAAAGTATGTAGAACACAGTACATAGAATATAGAATAGAGTATAAAGAACCCAGAATTTAGAACATGGATGCACAACACAGAATTTAGAATATAGAATACAGAATTTTAACATAGTAAATAGAAACCGAATGTAGAACACAGAATTTAGAATATAGAATACAGAACACTGAACATAGAATTTAGTATATAGAATGTAGAACACATAACATAGAATATAGAATAGAGAATATAGAACCCAGTATTAAGAACATGGAATGCAGAACAAAGAATTTAGAATATAGAATACAGAATACTGAATATACAATTTAGAATATAGAATGTAGAACACAGAAAATAGAATATAGAGTACGGAATGCAGAATATAGCATGTAGAACACAGAATTTAGAATATAGTATACAGAATACTGAACGGAATGCAGAAAATAGAATTTAAAGTATAGAATGAAGATCACAGAATATAGAATATAATATAGAGTATATAGAAGCCAAAATTTACAACATCAAATGCAGAAGACAGAATTTAGAATATAGAATACAGAATACTGCATATAAAATTTAGAATATAGAACGTAGAACCCACAATATAGAATATAGAATAGAGAATATAGAACCCATAATTTAGAACAAGGAATGCAGTACATAGAATTTAGAATATAGAATGTAGAACACAGAATTTAGAATATAGAATACGGAATGCAGAAAATAGGATTTACAATATAGAAAAAGAACACAGTACATAGAATAGAGAATAGTGAATAGAGAACCCAGAATTTCGAAAATTAAATGCAGAACAAAGAATTTAGAATATAGAATACAGAATACTTTATATAGGATATAGAGCATGGAATGCAGAACACAGAATTTAGAATATAGTATTCAGAATACTGAATAAAGAATTTAGAATATAGAATTTACAACACAGTATATAGAGTATAGAAAAAAGAATATAGAATCCAGAATTTAGAAAATGGAATGCAGAACACAGAATATAGAATATATAATACAGAATACTGAATATACAATTTAGAATATAGAATGAATAACACACAATATAGAATATAGAAAACGGAATACAGAATATAGAATATAGAATATAGAATGAATAACACAGAATATAGAATATAGAAAACAAAATTAAGAATTTAGAATACAGAATATAGAATGTAGGAAACAGAATATAGAATGTAAAATCAGAATATATTAAATGGAAAAGAGAATGCAGAATTTAGAATACAGAATATAGAATGTACAAATCAGAATACAGAATATGGAAAACAGAATACAAAAGACAGAATTAAGAACATGGAATGCAGAACATAGAATTTAGAATATAGAATACAGAATACTGAATATAGAATTTAGAACATAGAATGCGTAACACAGAATTTACAATATAGAATACAATATACTGAATATATTATTTAGAACATGGAATGCAAAACACAGAATTTAGAATATAGAATACAGATAATGAATATACTATTTCGAATATAGAGTGTAGAACACAGATTATACAATATATAATTGAGAATATAGAACACTGAATTTAGATCATGGAATGTAGAACACAGAATTTAGAGTATAGAATACAGAATAGTGTATATTGAATTTAGAACATAGAATGTAGCACACAGAATATAGAATATAGAATACGGAATACTGAGTATACAATCTAGAATATACAATGTAGATCACAGAATTTAGAATATAGTATAAGGAATGCTTAATATAGAATACAGAATAAAGAATGTAGAACACAGAATATACAATATGGGAAACAGAATACAGAACCCAGAATTTAGAACATGGATTGCAGAACACAGAATTTAGAGTATAGAATACAGAATACTGAATATAGAATTTAGAATAGAGAATCTAGAAAACAGAAAATAGAATAGAGAATAGAGAATATAGAAGCCAGAGTTTAGAACAAGGAATGCAGAACACAGAATTTAGAATATAGGATACAGAATACTGAATAGAGAATTTAGAATATAGAATGTAAAACACAGAATTTAGAATAAAGATTTACGAATGCAGAAAATAGAATTTAGAATATAGAATGAAGAACACAGAATATAGAATATTGAATAGAGAATATAGAACCCAGATTTTAGAACATGGAAAGCAAAACACAGAATTTAGAATAGAGAATACTGAACACTGAATATAGAATTTAGAATATTGATTGTAGAAAACAGCATATAGAATTTAGAATATGGAATACTAAATAAAGAATTTAGAATATAGAATGTAGAACACAGAATAAAGAATATAGAATACAAAATACTGAATATTGAATTTAGAATATAGAAAGTAAAAATCAGAATATAGAATATAGAATAGAGAATATATAACACAGAATTTAAAACATGAAATGCAGAACACATAATGTAGAATATAGTATACAGAATACTGAATATAGAATTTAGAACATGGAATGCAGAACACAGAATTTCAAATACAGAATAGAGAATGCTGAATACAGAATTTAGAATATAGAATGTAGAACACAGAATATACAATATAGAATACTGAATGCAGTATATTTAATGTCGAATATTGAAAGTATAACACAAAATTTAGAATATAGAATAGAGAATATAGAAGCCAGAGTTTAGAACATGGAATGCAAAACACAGAATTTAGAATATACAGTGCAGAATACAGAATATAGCATTTAGAATATAGAATGTAGAATACTGAATAGAGAATTTAGAATATAGAATGTAGAACACAGAATATAGAATATAGAATAGAGAATAGAGAACCCAGAATTTAGGACATGGAATGTAGAACACAGAATTTAAAATATAGAATACAGAATACTGAATATAGAATTCAGAAAATAGAATGAAGAACACAGAATTTAGAATATAGAATACGGAATTCAGAATATAGAGTTCACAATATTTAATGAAGATACAGAATATAGAATATGGAAAACAGAATACAGAAACAATAAATTAGAACATTGAATGCAGAGCACAGAATTTAGAATATAGAATACAGAATACTGAATATAGAATTTAGAATATAGAATGTAGAACACAGAATATAAAACATAGTATACGGAATGCACTATATAGTATACAGAAAATAGAATTTAGAACACAGAATATAGAATATGAAAACAAAATACAAAACAAAGAATTTAGAACATGGAATGAAGAACACAGAATTTAGAATATTGAATAAAGATCACTGAATATAGAAATAGAATATAGAATGTAGAACACAGAAATTATAATATAGAATACAAAATACTGAATATACAATTTAGAATATAGAATGCAGAACACAGAATATAGAATAGAGAATAGAGAATATAGAAGCCAGAAATTAGAATGTGGAATGCAGAACACAGAATGTAGAATATAGAATACAGAATACTGAATATAGAATTTAGAACATAGAATGCAGAACACAGAATTTAGAATATAGAATACAGAATACTGAATATACTATTTAGAGCATGGAATTCAGAACACACAATTTAGAATATTGTATTCAGACTACTGAATATAGAATTTAGAATATGGAATTTAGAACACAGTATATAGAAAAAAGAATACAGAAACCAGAATTTTGAACATGGAATGCAGAACACAGAATTTAGAATATATAATACAGAATACTGTATATAGAATTTAGAACACAGAATTTGGAACACAGAATTTAGACTATAGAATACAGAATACTGAATATAGAATTTAGAATATAGATTGTGTAACACAGAATATAGAATATACAATACTTAATGCAGTATATTTAGTTTAAAACATAGAATGAATAACACAAAATATAGATTATAGAATAGAGAATATAGAAGCCAGAACTTAGAACATGGAATGCAGAACACAGAATTTAGAATATAGAATGTAAAATACTGAATATAGAATTAAGAATATAAAATGTAGAATACTGAATATACAATATAGAATACAGAATACTGAATATAGAATTTTGAATAAAGAATGTAGAACACAGAACATAGAATATAGAATAGAGAATATAGAAGCCAGAATTTAGAACATGGAATGCAGAACACAGAATTGAGACTATAGAATACAGCGTACTGAATATAGAATTTAGAATATAGAATGTAGAACACAGTATATAGAATATAGAATACGGAATGCAGAATAAAGAATGTAGAATATCCAATGAAGAACTCTGAAATCGAATAGAGAATAGAGAATATAGAACCCAGAATTTAGAACATGGAAAGCAGAACACAGAATATAGAATATAGAATACAGAATACTGAATATAGAATTTAGAACATAGAATGTGTAACACAGAATATAGATTATAGAATACGGATTTTAGAATATAGAATTCACAATATTGAATGAAGAACACAGAATATAGAATATGGAAAAGAGAATACAGAACCAAGAATTTAGAACATTGAATGCAGAGCACAGAGTTTAGATTATAAAATACATAATACTGAATATATAATTTAGAATATAGAATGTAGAACACAGAATTAAGTATGTAGAATTCGAATGCAGAATATAGAATTCAGAATATAGAATGAAGAACACAGAATATAAAATATTGAAAACAGAATATAGAACTGAGGATTTAGAAAATGTAATGCACAACACATAATATATAATATAGAATACAGAATACTGAATATAGGATTAAGGGTAAAGGATGTAGAACACAGAATTTAAATTATAGAATACAGAATACTGAATATAGAATTTAGAATATAGAATGTAGAACACACAATATAGAGTATAGAATATAGAATATAGAATCCAGAATTTAGAACATGGAATGCAGAACACAGAATTTAGAATATAGAATACAGAATACTGAATATAGAATTTTGAATATAGAATGTAGAACACAGAATATAAAATATGGAAAACAGTATATAGAACCCAGAATTTAGAACATAAAATGCAGAACACAGTATTTATAATATGGAATACATATTCCTTAATATAGAATATAGAATATAGAATGTACAACAAAGAATATAGAATTTAGAATACGAAATGCAGAATATAGATTGTAGAATACAGAATAAATAACACAAAATATAGAAAATAGAATAGAGAATATAGAAGCCAGAATTTAGAACATGGGATTCAGAACACATAAATTAGAATATTGAATAAAGAATACTGAATATACTATTTAGAATTTAGAATGTAGAACACACAATATAGAATACAGAATACAGAATACAGAACACAGGATGAGGAACATGGAATGCAGAACACAGAATTTAGAATATAGAATACAGAATACTGAATATAGAATTTAGAATATAGAATGTAGAACACAGAATATAGAATACGGAATGCAGAAATTAGAATGTACATTATCGAATGAAGAACACAGAATTTAGATTATAGAAAAGAGAATATAGAATCCAGAATATAGATCATGGAAATCAGAACACAGAATTGAAATATAGAATACAGAATACTGAATATAGATTTTAGAATATAGCATGTAGAACACAGAATATAGAATATAGTATACGAAATGCAAAATATAGTATGTGGAATATAGAATGAAGAACACACCATATAGAATATAGAATAAAGTATATAGAACCCAGAATTTAGAAGATGGAATGCAGAACACAGAATTTAGAATATAGAATACAGAGTACTGAATATAGAATTTAGATTATAGAATGTATAACACAGTATATAGAATATAGATTACGGAATGCAGAATAAAGTGTGTAGAATATGGAATGAAGAACTCTTAAATAGAATATAGAATAGAGATTATAGAACCCAGAATTTACAACATGGAAAGCAGAATACAGAATTTAGAATATAGAATACAGAATACTGAATATGGAATTTAGAACATAGAATGCAGAACACAGAATTTAGAATATAGAACACAGAATACTGAATATAGAATTTAGAACTAGGAGTGCAGAACACAGAATTTAGAAATTCGAATACAGAATACTGAATATAGAATTTAGAATATAGAATGTTGAACACAGAATATAGAATATACAGTAGACATTATCGAACCCAGAATTTAAAACATGGAATGCCGAACACAGAATTTAGAATATAGAATAGAGAATACTGAATGTAGAATTTAGAACATATAATGCAGAACACAGAATTTAGAATATAGAATAAAGAATACTGAATACAGAATTTAGCATATAGAATGTAGAACACAGAATATAGAATATAGTATCCAGAATGCTGAATATAGAATTAAGAAATTGGAATGCAGAACACAGATTTTAGAATATAGAATACAGAATACACAATATAGAATTTAGAATATAAAATATAGAACACATAATATAGAATATACAATATGGAATGTAGAATAAATTATGAAGGATATAGAATGAAAATGACACAATATAGAATAGAGTAGAGAATATAGAACTCAGAATTTAGAACATAGACTGCAGAACACAGATTTTAGATTATACATACCGAGTAATGAATATAGAATTTAGAATATAGAATGTAAAACACAGAATATATAATATAGGATACGGAATGCAGAATATAGAATGTGGAATATAGAATGCAGAACACAAAATATAGAATATATAAAAGAGTATATAGAAGCCAGAATTTTGAACATGGAATGCAGAACACAGAATTTAGAATATAGAATACAGAATACTGAATTTAGAATTTTGAATATAGAATGTAGAACACAGAATTCAGAATATAGAATACAGAATACTGAATATAGAATTTAGAATACAGAAAATATAAACAGAATTTAGAATATAGAAAATGAAAGCAGAATATAGAATGTAGAATATAGAGTGAAGAACTCAATGTATTGAATATCTAAAAGAGAATATAGAACCTAGAATTTATTAATGGAATGCATAACACAGAATTTAGAATATAAAATACAGAATACTGAGTATAGTATTTAGAAAATAGAATGCAGAACACAGAATATAGTATATAGAATACAGAATACTGAATATAGGATTTAGAACATGGAATGCAGTACACAGAATTTAGAATATAGAATAAAGTATACTGAATATAGAATTTAGGATATAGAATGTAGAAAACAGAATATAGAACACAGAATAGAGAATATAGAATCCATAATTAAGAACATGGAATGCAGAACACAGAATATAGAATGTAGTATACAGAATACTGAATATAGAATTTAGAACATAGAATGCAGAACACAGAAAGTAATATATAGAATACAGAATACTGAATATAGGATTTAGAACATGGAATGCAGAACACAGAATTTAGAATATAGAATAAAGAAAACAGAATATAGAATTTAGCATATAGAATGTAGAAACATAATATAGAATATAGAATCCAGAATTTAGAACATGATATTCAGAACACTGAATTTGAAAATAGAATACAGAATACTGAATATAGAATTTAGAACATAGAATGCAGAACACAGAATTTAGAATATAGAATACAGAATACTGAATACAGAATTTAGAATATAGAATGTAGAACACAGAATATAGAATATGCAATCCAGAATTTTGAACATGAAATGCCGAACACAGAATTTAGAAAGTAGAATACAAAATACTGTATATAGAATTTAGAACATAGAATGCAGAACACAGAATTTAGAATACAGAATATACAATACTGAAAATAGAATATAGAAAATGGAATGCAGAACACAGAATTTACAGTATAGAAAAAAGAATACTGAATATAGATTAGAATATAGAATTTAGAATACAGAATATAGAATATAGAATACGCAATGCAAAATATATTATGTAGAGTATAGAATTAAGAACACACAATATAGAATAGACAATATAGAACCCAGAATTTAGATTATGGAATGCAGAACACATAATTTAGAATATAGAATACAGAATGCTGAATATAGAATTTAGAATATAGAATGCAGAACACAAAATATAGAATAGAGAATAGAGAATATAGAAGCCAGAATTTAGAACATGGAATGCAGAACACAGAATTGAGACTATAGAATACAGCGTACTGAATATAGAATTTAGAATATAGAATGTAGAACACAGTATATAGAATATAGAATACGGAATGCAGAATAAAGAATGTAGAATTTAGAATGAAGAACTCCGAAATCGAATATAGAATAGAGAATATAAAACCCAGAATTTAGAACATGGAAAGCAGAACATAGAATTTAGAATATAGAATACAGAATACTGAATATAGAATTTAGAATATAGAATGTATAACACAGAATATAGAATATAGAATACGGATTTTAGAATATAGAATTCACAATATAGAATGAAGAATACAGAATATAGAATATGGAAAAGAGAATACAGAACCAAGAACTAAGAACATTGAATGCAGAGCACAGAGTTTAGATTATAGGATACATAATACTGAATATAGAATTTAGAATATAGAATGTAGAACTCAGAATTAAGTATGTAGAATTCGAATGCAGAATATAGAATTCAGAATATAGAATGAAGAACACAGAATATAAAATATTGAAAACAGAATATAGAAATGAGGATTTAGAACATGGAATGCACAACACATAATTTATAATATAGAATACAGAATACTGAATATAGGATTAAGAGTAAAGGATGTAGAACACAGAATTTAAATTATAGAATACAGAATACTGAATATAGAATTTAGAATATAGAATGTAGAACACAGAATATAGAATATAGAATAGAGAATAGAGAATCCAGAATTTAGAACATGGAATGCAGAACACAGAATTTAGAATATAGAATACAGAATACTGAATATAGAATTTAGAATATAGAATGTAGAACACAGAATATAAAATATGGAAAACAGAATATAGAACCCAGAATTTAGAACATAGAATGCAGAACACAGAATGTATAATATGGAATACATATTCCTTAATATAGAATATAGAATATAGAATGTAGACCACAGAATATAGAATTTAGAAAATGGAATGCAGAACACAGAATTTAGAATATAGAATACAGAATACTGAATATTCAATTTAGAATATAGGATGTAGAACACAGAATTTAGAATATAGTATACAGAATGCTGAATTTAGAATTTAGAATATAGAATGTAGAACCCAGAATAGAGAATAGAGAATAGAGTATATGGAATCCAGAATTTAGAAAATGGAATGCAAACCCAGAATATAGAATATAGAACACAGAATACTGAATATAGAATTTAGAACAAAGAATGCAGAACAAAGAATTTAGAATATAGAATATAGAATGTTTAATAAAGAACTTAGAGTATAGAATGTAGAACACAGAATAGAGAATAGAGAATATATAACCCAGAATTTAGAACATGGAATGCAGAACACAGAATTTAGAATATAGAATACCGAACACTGACTATAGAATTTAGAATATAGAATGTATAACACAGAATATAGAATATAGAATACTGAATGCAGTACATTTAATATTGAATATAGAATGAATAACACAAAATGTAGAATATAGAATAGAGAATATAGAAGCCAGAATTTAGAACATGGAATGCAGAACACAGAATTTAGAATATACAATGCAGAATACTGAATATAGAATTTAGAATAAAGAATTTACAATAATGAATATAGAATTTAGAATATAGAATATAGAACACGGGATATAGAATATACAATAGGGAATGCAGATTATAGAATACAGAATATAGAATTTAGAAAACAGAATATAGAATATGGAAAACAGAATACAGAACACAGAATATAGAACATGGAAAGAAGAACACAGAGTTTAGAATATTGAATAGAAATTACTAAATATAGAATTTAGAATATAGAATGTAGAACACGTAATATAGAATATACAATTCAGAATGCAGAATATAGAATAAAGAATATTGAATGTAGAAAACAGAATATAGAATATGGAAAAGAGTATACAGAAGCCAGAATTTAGAACATGGAATGCAGAACACAGAATTCAGAATATAGAATACAGAATACTGAATATAGAATTTAGAACATAGAATGCGGAACACAGAATACAGAATATAGAATACAATATACTGAATATATAATTTAGAACATGGAATGCAGAACACAGAATTTCGAATATAGAATACAGTATAATGCATATAGAATTTCGAATATTGATTGTAGAACACAGACTATAGAATATTGAATAGAGAATATAGAGAACTGAATTAAGAACATGGAATGCAGAACAAAGAATTTTGAGTATAGAATACAGAATACTGTTTATAGAATTTAGAAATTAGAATGTAAAACACAGAATATAGAATATAGAATACGGAATACAGAATATAGATTTTAGAATATAGAATGAAGAACACAAAATATAGAAAATACAATAGAGAATATAGAAGCCAGAATTTAGAACATGGGATTCAGAACACATAAATAAGAATATTGAATAAAGAATACTGAATATACTATTTAGAATTTAGAATGTAGAACACACAATATAGAATACAGAATACAGAATACAGAACACAGGATGAAGAACATGGAATGCAGAACACAGAATTTACAATATATAATACCGAATACTGAAAATAGAATTTAGATTAAAGTATGTAGAACACAGTACATAGAATATAGAATAGAGTATAAAGAACCCAGAATTTAGAACATGGATGCACAACACAGAATTTAGAATATAGAATACAGAATTTTAACATAGTAAATAGAAACCGAATGTAGAACACAGAATTTAGAATATAGAATACAGAACACTGAACATAGAATTTAGTATATAGAATGTAGAACACATAACATAGAATATAGAATAGAGAATATAGAACCCAGTATTAAGAACATGGAATGCAGAACAAAGAATTTAGAATATAGAATACAGAATACTGAATATACAATTTAGAATATAGAATGTAGAACACAGAAAATAGAATATAGAGTACGGAATGCAGAATATAGCATGTAGAACACAGAATTTAGAATATAGTATACAGAATACTGAACGGAATGCAGAAAATAGAATTTAAAGTATAGAATGAAGATCACAGAATATAGAATATAATATAGAGTATATAGAAGCCAAAATTTACAACATCAAATGCAGAAGACAGAATTTAGAATATAGAATACAGAATACTGCATATAAAATTTAGAATATAGAACGTAGAACCCACAATATAGAATATAGAATAGAGAATATAGAACCCATAATTTAGAACAAGGAATGCAGTACATAGAATTTAGAATATAGAATGTAGAACACAGAATTTAGAATATAGAATACGGAATGCAGAAAATAGGATTTACAATATAGAAAAAGAACACAGTACATAGAATAGAGAATAGTGAATAGAGAACCCAGAATTTCGAAAATTAAATGCAGAACAAAGAATTTAGAATATAGAATACAGAATACTTTATATAGGATATAGAGCATGGAATGCAGAACACAGAATTTAGAATATAGTATTCAGAATACTGAATAAAGAATTTAGAATATAGAATTTACAACACAGTATATAGAGTATAGAAAAAAGAATATAGAATCCAGAATTTAGAAAATGGAATGCAGAACACAGAATATAGAATATATAATACAGAATACTGAATATACAATTTAGAATATAGAATGAATAACACACAATATAGAATATAGAAAACGGAATACAGAATATAGAATATAGAATATAGAATGAATAACACAGAATATAGAATATAGAAAACAAAATTAAGAATTTAGAATACAGAATATAGAATGTAGGAAACAGAATATAGAATGTAAAATCAGAATATATTAAATGGAAAAGAGAATGCAGAATTTAGAATACAGAATATAGAATGTACAAATCAGAATACAGAATATGGAAAACAGAATACAAAAGACAGAATTAAGAACATGGAATGCAGAACATAGAATTTAGAATATAGAATACAGAATACTGAATATAGAATTTAGAACATAGAATGCGTAACACAGAATTTACAATATAGAATACAATATACTGAATATATTATTTAGAACATGGAATGCAAAACACAGAATTTAGAATATAGAATACAGATAATGAATATACTATTTCGAATATAGAGTGTAGAACACAGATTATACAATATATAATTGAGAATATAGAACACTGAATTTAGATCATGGAATGTAGAACACAGAATTTAGAGTATAGAATACAGAATAGTGTATATTGAATTTAGAACATAGAATGTAGCACACAGAATATAGAATATAGAATACGGAATACTGAGTATACAATCTAGAATATACAATGTAGATCACAGAATTTAGAATATAGTATAAGGAATGCTTAATATAGAATACAGAATAAAGAATGTAGAACACAGAATATACAATATGGGAAACAGAATACAGAACCCAGAATTTAGAACATGGATTGCAGAACACAGAATTTAGAGTATAGAATACAGAATACTGAATATAGAATTTAGAATAGAGAATCTAGAAAACAGAAAATAGAATAGAGAATAGAGAATATAGAAGCCAGAGTTTAGAACAAGGAATGCAGAACACAGAATTTAGAATATAGGATACAGAATACTGAATAGAGAATTTAGAATATAGAATGTAAAACACAGAATTTAGAATAAAGATTTACGAATGCAGAAAATAGAATTTAGAATATAGAATGAAGAACACAGAATATAGAATATTGAATAGAGAATATAGAACCCAGATTTTAGAACATGGAAAGCAAAACACAGAATTTAGAATAGAGAATACTGAACACTGAATATAGAATTTAGAATATTGATTGTAGAAAACAGCATATAGAATTTAGAATATGGAATACTAAATAAAGAATTTAGAATATAGAATGTAGAACACAGAATAAAGAATATAGAATACAAAATACTGAATATTGAATTTAGAATATAGAAAGTAAAAATCAGAATATAGAATATAGAATAGAGAATATATAACACAGAATTTAAAACATGAAATGCAGAACACATAATGTAGAATATAGTATACAGAATACTGAATATAGAATTTAGAACATGGAATGCAGAACACAGAATTTCAAATACAGAATAGAGAATGCTGAATACAGAATTTAGAATATAGAATGTAGAACACAGAATATACAATATAGAATACTGAATGCAGTATATTTAATGTCGAATATTGAAAGTATAACACAAAATTTAGAATATAGAATAGAGAATATAGAAGCCAGAGTTTAGAACATGGAATGCAAAACACAGAATTTAGAATATACAGTGCAGAATACAGAATATAGCATTTAGAATATAGAATGTAGAATACTGAATAGAGAATTTAGAATATAGAATGTAGAACACAGAATATAGAATATAGAATAGAGAATAGAGAACCCAGAATTTAGGACATGGAATGTAGAACACAGAATTTAAAATATAGAATACAGAATACTGAATATAGAATTCAGAAAATAGAATGAAGAACACAGAATTTAGAATATAGAATACGGAATTCAGAATATAGAGTTCACAATATTTAATGAAGATACAGAATATAGAATATGGAAAACAGAATACAGAAACAATAAATTAGAACATTGAATGCAGAGCACAGAATTTAGAATATAGAATACAGAATACTGAATATAGAATTTAGAATATAGAATGTAGAACACAGAATATAAAACATAGTATACGGAATGCACTATATAGTATACAGAAAATAGAATTTAGAACACAGAATATAGAATATGAAAACAAAATACAAAACAAAGAATTTAGAACATGGAATGAAGAACACAGAATTTAGAATATTGAATAAAGATCACTGAATATAGAAATAGAATATAGAATGTAGAACACAGAAATTATAATATAGAATACAAAATACTGAATATACAATTTAGAATATAGAATGCAGAACACAGAATATAGAATAGAGAATAGAGAATATAGAAGCCAGAAATTAGAATGTGGAATGCAGAACACAGAATGTAGAATATAGAATACAGAATACTGAATATAGAATTTAGAACATAGAATGCAGAACACAGAATTTAGAATATAGAATACAGAATACTGAATATACTATTTAGAGCATGGAATTCAGAACACACAATTTAGAATATTGTATTCAGACTACTGAATATAGAATTTAGAATATGGAATTTAGAACACAGTATATAGAAAAAAGAATACAGAAACCAGAATTTTGAACATGGAATGCAGAACACAGAATTTAGAATATATAATACAGAATACTGAATATAGAATTTAGAATATAGATTGTGTAACACAGAATATAGAATATACAATACTTAATGCAGTATATTTAGTTTAAAACATAGAATGAATAACACAAAATATAGATTATAGAATAGAGAATATAGAAGCCAGAACTTAGAACATGGAATGCAGAACACAGAATTTAGAATATAGAATGTAAAATACTGAATATAGAATTAAGAATATAAAATGTAGAATACTGAATATACAATATAGAATACAGAATACTGAATATAGAATTTTGAATAAAGAATGTAGAACACAGAACATAGAATATAGAATAGAGAATATAGAAGCCAGAATTTAGAACATGGAATGCAGAACACAGAATTGAGACTATAGAATACAGCGTACTGAATATAGAATTTAGAATATAGAATGTAGAACACAGTATATAGAATATAGAATACGGAATGCAGAATAAAGAATGTAGAATATCCAATGAAGAACTCTGAAATCGAATAGAGAATAGAGAATATAGAACCCAGAATTTAGAACATGGAAAGCAGAACACAGAATATAGAATATAGAATACAGAATACTGAATATAGAATTTAGAACATAGAATGTGTAACACAGAATATAGATTATAGAATACGGATTTTAGAATATAGAATTCACAATATTGAATGAAGAACACAGAATATAGAATATGGAAAAGAGAATACAGAACCAAGAATTTAGAACATTGAATGCAGAGCACAGAGTTTAGATTATAAAATACATAATACTGAATATATAATTTAGAATATAGAATGTAGAACACAGAATTAAGTATGTAGAATTCGAATGCAGAATATAGAATTCAGAATATAGAATGAAGAACACAGAATATAAAATATTGAAAACAGAATATAGAACTGAGGATTTAGAAAATGTAATGCACAACACATAATATATAATATAGAATACAGAATACTGAATATAGGATTAAGGGTAAAGGATGTAGAACACAGAATTTAAATTATAGAATACAGAATACTGAATATAGAATTTAGAATATAGAATGTAGAACACACAATATAGAGTATAGAATATAGAATATAGAATCCAGAATTTAGAACATGGAATGCAGAACACAGAATTTAGAATATAGAATACAGAATACTGAATATAGAATTTTGAATATAGAATGTAGAACACAGAATATAAAATATGGAAAACAGTATATAGAACCCAGAATTTAGAACATAAAATGCAGAACACAGTATTTATAATATGGAATACATATTCCTTAATATAGAATATAGAATATAGAATGTACAACAAAGAATATAGAATTTAGAATACGAAATGCAGAATATAGATTGTAGAATACAGAATAAATAACACAAAATATAGAAAATAGAATAGAGAATATAGAAGCCAGAATTTAGAACATGGGATTCAGAACACATAAATTAGAATATTGAATAAAGAATACTGAATATACTATTTAGAATTTAGAATGTAGAACACACAATATAGAATACAGAATACAGAATACAGAACACAGGATGAGGAACATGGAATGCAGAACACAGAATTTAGAATATAGAATACAGAATACTGAATATAGAATTTAGAATATAGAATGTAGAACACAGAATATAGAATACGGAATGCAGAAATTAGAATGTACATTATCGAATGAAGAACACAGAATTTAGATTATAGAAAAGAGAATATAGAATCCAGAATATAGATCATGGAAATCAGAACACAGAATTGAAATATAGAATACAGAATACTGAATATAGATTTTAGAATATAGCATGTAGAACACAGAATATAGAATATAGTATACGAAATGCAAAATATAGTATGTGGAATATAGAATGAAGAACACACCATATAGAATATAGAATAAAGTATATAGAACCCAGAATTTAGAAGATGGAATGCAGAACACAGAATTTAGAATATAGAATACAGAGTACTGAATATAGAATTTAGATTATAGAATGTATAACACAGTATATAGAATATAGATTACGGAATGCAGAATAAAGTGTGTAGAATATGGAATGAAGAACTCTTAAATAGAATATAGAATAGAGATTATAGAACCCAGAATTTACAACATGGAAAGCAGAATACAGAATTTAGAATATAGAATACAGAATACTGAATATGGAATTTAGAACATAGAATGCAGAACACAGAATTTAGAATATAGAACACAGAATACTGAATATAGAATTTAGAACTAGGAGTGCAGAACACAGAATTTAGAAATTCGAATACAGAATACTGAATATAGAATTTAGAATATAGAATGTTGAACACAGAATATAGAATATACAGTAGACATTATCGAACCCAGAATTTAAAACATGGAATGCCGAACACAGAATTTAGAATATAGAATAGAGAATACTGAATGTAGAATTTAGAACATATAATGCAGAACACAGAATTTAGAATATAGAATAAAGAATACTGAATACAGAATTTAGCATATAGAATGTAGAACACAGAATATAGAATATAGTATCCAGAATGCTGAATATAGAATTAAGAAATTGGAATGCAGAACACAGATTTTAGAATATAGAATACAGAATACACAATATAGAATTTAGAATATAAAATATAGAACACATAATATAGAATATACAATATGGAATGTAGAATAAATTATGAAGGATATAGAATGAAAATGACACAATATAGAATAGAGTAGAGAATATAGAACTCAGAATTTAGAACATAGACTGCAGAACACAGATTTTAGATTATACATACCGAGTAATGAATATAGAATGTAAAACACAGAATATATAATATAGGATACGGAATGCAGAATATAGAATGTGGAATATAGAATGCAGAACACAAAATATAGAATATATAAAAGAGTATATAGAAGCCAGAATTTTGAACATGGAATGCAGAACACAGAATTTAGAATATAGAATACAGAATACTGAATTTAGAATTTTGAATATAGAATGTAGAACACAGAATTCAGAATATAGAATACAGAATACTGAATATAGAATTTAGAATACAGAAAATATAAACAGAATTTAGAATATAGAAAATGAAAGCAGAATATAGAATGTAGAATATAGAGTGAAGAACTCAATGTATTGAATATCTAAAAGAGAATATAGAACCTAGAATTTATTAATGGAATGCATAACACAGAATTTAGAATATAAAATACAGAATACTGAGTATAGTATTTAGAAAATAGAATGCAGAACACAGAATATAGTATATAGAATACAGAATACTGAATATAGGATTTAGAACATGGAATGCAGTACACAGAATTTAGAATATAGAATAAAGTATACTGAATATAGAATTTAGGATATAGAATGTAGAAAACAGAATATAGAACACAGAATAGAGAATATAGAATCCATAATTAAGAACATGGAATGCAGAACACAGAATATAGAATGTAGTATACAGAATACTGAATATAGAATTTAGAACATAGAATGCAGAACACAGAAAGTAATATATAGAATACAGAATACTGAATATAGGATTTAGAACATGGAATGCAGAACACAGAATTTAGAATATAGAATAAAGAAAACAGAATATAGAATTTAGCATATAGAATGTAGAAACATAATATAGAATATAGAATCCAGAATTTAGAACATGATATTCAGAACACTGAATTTGAAAATAGAATACAGAATACTGAATATAGAATTTAGAACATAGAATGCAGAACACAGAATTTAGAATATAGAATACAGAATACTGAATACAGAATTTAGAATATAGAATGTAGAACACAGAATATAGAATATGCAATCCAGAATTTTGAACATGAAATGCCGAACACAGAATTTAGAAAGTAGAATACAAAATACTGTATATAGAATTTAGAACATAGAATGCAGAACACAGAATTTAGAATACAGAATATACAATACTGAAAATAGAATATAGAAAATGGAATGCAGAACACAGAATTTACAGTATAGAAAAAAGAATACTGAATATAGATTAGAATATAGAATTTAGAATACAGAATATAGAATATAGAATACGCAATGCAAAATATATTATGTAGAGTATAGAATTAAGAACACACAATATAGAATAGACAATATAGAACCCAGAATTTAGATTATGGAATGCAGAACACATAATTTAGAATATAGAATACAGAATGCTGAATATAGAATTTAGAATATAGAATGCAGAACACAAAATATAGAATAGAGAATAGAGAATATAGAAGCCAGAATTTAGAACATGGAATGCAGAACACAGAATTGAGACTATAGAATACAGCGTACTGAATATAGAATTTAGAATATAGAATGTAGAACACAGTATATAGAATATAGAATACGGAATGCAGAATAAAGAATGTAGAATTTAGAATGAAGAACTCCGAAATCGAATATAGAATAGAGAATATAAAACCCAGAATTTAGAACATGGAAAGCAGAACATAGAATTTAGAATATAGAATACAGAATACTGAATATAGAATTTAGAATATAGAATGTATAACACAGAATATAGAATATAGAATACGGATTTTAGAATATAGAATTCACAATATAGAATGAAGAATACAGAATATAGAATATGGAAAAGAGAATACAGAACCAAGAACTAAGAACATTGAATGCAGAGCACAGAGTTTAGATTATAAGATACATAATACTGAATATAGAATTTAGAATATAGAATGTAGAACTCAGAATTAAGTATGTAGAATTCGAATGCAGAATATAGAATTCAGAATATAGAATGAAGAACACAGAATATAAAATATTGAAAACAGAATATAGAAATGAGGATTTAGAACATGGAATGCACAACACATAATTTATAATATAGAATACAGAATACTGAATATAGGATTAAGAGTAAAGGATGTAGAACACAGAATTTAAATTATAGAATACAGAATACTGAATATAGAATTTAGAATATAGAATGTAGAACACAGAATATAGAATATAGAATAGAGAATAGAGAATCCAGAATTTAGAACATGGAATGCAGAACACAGAATTTAGAATATAGAATACAGAATACTGAATATAGAATTTAGAATATAGAATGTAGAACACAGAATATAGAATACGGAATGCAGAAATTAGAATGTACATTATCGAATGAAGAACACAGAATTTAGATTATAGAAAAGAGAATATAGAATCCAGAATATAGATCATGGAAATCAGAACACAGAATTGAAATATAGAATACAGAATACTGAATATAGATTTTAGAATATAGCATGTAGAACACAGAATATAGAATATAGTATACGAAATGCAAAATATAGTATGTGGAATATAGAATGAAGAACACACCATATAGAATATAGAATAAAGTATATAGAACCCAGAATTTAGAAGATGGAATGCAGAACACAGAATTTAGAATATAGAATACAGAGTACTGAATATAGAATTTAGATTATAGAATGTATAACACAGTATATAGAATATAGATTACGGAATGCAGAATAAAGTGTGTAGAATATGGAATGAAGAACTCTTAAATAGAATATAGAATAGAGATTATAGAACCCAGAATTTACAACATGGAAAGCAGAATACAGAATTTAGAATATAGAATACAGAATACTGAATATGGAATTTAGAACATAGAATGCAGAACACAGAATTTAGAATATAGAACACAGAATACTGAATATAGAATTTAGAACTAGGAGTGCAGAACACAGAATTTAGAAATTCGAATACAGAATACTGAATATAGAATTTAGAATATAGAATGTTGAACACAGAATATAGAATATACAGTAGACATTATCGAACCCAGAATTTAAAACATGGAATGCCGAACACAGAATTTAGAATATAGAATACAGAATACTGAATAAAATATATAGAACATGGAATGCAGAACATAGAATTTAGAATATAGAATAAAGAATACTGAATATAGAATTTAGAATATACAATGTAGAACCCAGGATATAGAATATAGAATTCGGAATGCAGAATATAGAATACAGGATATAGAATGTAACACAGAATGTAGAATATGGAAAACAGAATACAGAACCCAGAATAAAGAACATGGATCTCAGAAACAGAATTTAGAATATAGAATACAGAATACTGAATATAGAATTTAGAACATATAATGCAGAACACAGGATATAGAATATAGAATCCAGAATTTAGAACATGATATGCAGAACACTGAATTTAGAAAGAAGAATATAGAATACTGAATATAGAATTTAGAACATTGAATGCAGAACACAGAATTTAGAATATAGAATACAGAATACTGAATATGGAATTTAGAACTTAGAATGCAGAACACAGAATTTAGAATATTGAACACAGAATACTGAATATAGAATTTAGAACTAGGAGTGCAGAACACAGAATTTAGAAATTCGAATACAGAATACTGAATATAGAATTTAGAATATAGAACGTTGAACACAGAATATAGAATATAAAGTAGACATTATCGAACCCAGAATTTAAAACATGGAATGCCGAACACAGAATTTAGAATATAGAATACAGAATACTGAATATGGAATTTAGAACTTAGAATGCAGAACACAGAATTTAGAATATACTATACAGAATAATGAATATAGAATATAGAACATGGAATGCAGAACATAGAATTTAGAATATAGAGTAAAGTATACTGAATAAATAATTAAGAATATAGAATGTAGAACACAGAATATAGAATATGGAAACAGAATACAGAACCCAGAATTAAGAACATGGTATGCAGAACACAGAATTTAGAATATATAATACAGAATACTGTATATAGAATTTAGAACACAGAATTTGGAACACAGAATTTAGACTATAGAATACAGAATACTGAATATAGAATTTAGAATATAGATTGTGTAACACAGAATATAGAATATACAATACTTAATGCAGTATATTTAGTTTAAAACATAGAATGAATAACACAAAATATAGATTATAGAATAGAGAATATAGAAGCCAGAACTTAGAACATGGAATGCAGAACACAGAATTTAGAATATAGAATGTAAAATACTGAATATAGAATTAAGAATATAAAATGTAGAATACTGAATATACAATATAGAATACAGAATACTGAATATAGAATTTTGAATAAAGAATGTAGAACACAGAACATAGAATATAGAATAGAGAATATAGAAGCCAGAATTTAGAACATGGAATGCAGAACACAGAATTGAGACTATAGAATACAGCGTACTGAATATAGAATTTAGAATATAGAATGTAGAACACAGTATATAGAATATAGAATACGGAATGCAGAATAAAGAATGTAGAATATCCAATGAAGAACTCTGAAATCGAATAGAGAATAGAGAATATAGAACCCAGAATTTAGAACATGGAAAGCAGAACACAGAATATAGAATATAGAATACAGAATACTGAATATAGAATTTAGAACATAGAATGTGTAACACAGAATATAGATTATAGAATACGGATTTTAGAATATAGAATTCACAATATTGAATGAAGAACACAGAATATAGAATATGGAAAAGAGAATACAGAACCAAGAATTTAGAACATTGAATGCAGAGCACAGAGTTTAGATTATAAAATACATAATACTGAATATATAATTTAGAATATAGAATGTAGAACACAGAATTAAGTATGTAGAATTCGAATGCAGAATATAGAATTCAGAATATAGAATGAAGAACACAGAATATAAAATATTGAAAACAGAATATAGAACTGAGGATTTAGAAAATGTAATGCACAACACATAATATATAATATAGAATACAGAATACTGAATATAGGATTAAGGGTAAAGGATGTAGAACACAGAATTTAAATTATAGAATACAGAATACTGAATATAGAATTTAGAATATAGAATGTAGAACACACAATATAGAGTATAGAATATAGAATATAGAATCCAGAATTTAGAACATGGAATGCAGAACACAGAATTTAGAATATAGAATACAGAATACTGAATATAGAATTTTGAATATAGAATGTAGAACACAGAATATAAAATATGGAAAACAGTATATAGAACCCAGAATTTAGAACATAAAATGCAGAACACAGTATTTATAATATGGAATACATATTCCTTAATATAGAATATAGAATATAGAATGTACAACAAAGAATATAGAATTTAGAATACGAAATGCAGAATATAGATTGTAGAATACAGAATAAATAACACAAAATATAGAAAATAGAATAGAGAATATAGAAGCCAGAATTTAGAACATGGGATTCAGAACACATAAATTAGAATATTGAATAAAGAATACTGAATATACTATTTAGAATTTAGAATGTAGAACACACAATATAGAATACAGAATACAGAATACAGAACACAGGATGAGGAACATGGAATGCAGAACACAGAATTTAGAATATAGAATACAGAATACTGAATATAGAATTTAGAATATAGAATGTAGAACACAGAATATAGAATACGGAATGCAGAAATTAGAATGTACATTATCGAATGAAGAACACAGAATTTAGATTATAGAAAAGAGAATATAGAATCCAGAATATAGATCATGGAAATCAGAACACAGAATTGAAATATAGAATACAGAATACTGAATATAGATTTTAGAATATAGCATGTAGAACACAGAATATAGAATATAGTATACGAAATGCAAAATATAGTATGTGGAATATAGAATGAAGAACACACCATATAGAATATAGAATAAAGTATATAGAACCCAGAATTTAGAAGATGGAATGCAGAACACAGAATTTAGAATATAGAATACAGAGTACTGAATATAGAATTTAGATTATAGAATGTATAACACAGTATATAGAATATAGATTACGGAATGCAGAATAAAGTGTGTAGAATATGGAATGAAGAACTCTTAAATAGAATATAGAATAGAGATTATAGAACCCAGAATTTACAACATGGAAAGCAGAATACAGAATTTAGAATATAGAATACAGAATACTGAATATGGAATTTAGAACATAGAATGCAGAACACAGAATTTAGAATATAGAACACAGAATACTGAATATAGAATTTAGAACTAGGAGTGCAGAACACAGAATTTAGAAATTCGAATACAGAATACTGAATATAGAATTTAGAATATAGAATGTTGAACACAGAATATAGAATATACAGTAGACATTATCGAACCCAGAATTTAAAACATGGAATGCCGAACACAGAATTTAGAATATAGAATAGAGAATACTGAATGTAGAATTTAGAACATATAATGCAGAACACAGAATTTAGAATATAGAATAAAGAATACTGAATACAGAATTTAGCATATAGAATGTAGAACACAGAATATAGAATATAGTATCCAGAATGCTGAATATAGAATTAAGAAATTGGAATGCAGAACACAGATTTTAGAATATAGAATACAGAATACACAATATAGAATTTAGAATATAAAATATAGAACACATAATATAGAATATACAATATGGAATGTAGAATAAATTATGAAGGATATAGAATGAAAATGACACAATATAGAATAGAGTAGAGAATATAGAACTCAGAATTTAGAACATAGACTGCAGAACACAGATTTTAGATTATACATACCGAGTAATGAATATAGAATTTAGAATATAGAATGTAAAACACAGAATATATAATATAGGATACGGAATGCAGAATATAGAATGTGGAATATAGAATGCAGAACACAAAATATAGAATATATAAAAGAGTATATAGAAGCCAGAATTTTGAACATGGAATGCAGAACACAGAATTTAGAATATAGAATACAGAATACTGAATTTAGAATTTTGAATATAGAATGTAGAACACAGAATTCAGAATATAGAATACAGAATACTGAATATAGAATTTAGAATACAGAAAATATAAACAGAATTTAGAATATAGAAAATGAAAGCAGAATATAGAATGTAGAATATAGAGTGAAGAACTCAATGTATTGAATATCTAAAAGAGAATATAGAACCTAGAATTTATTAATGGAATGCATAACACAGAATTTAGAATATAAAATACAGAATACTGAGTATAGTATTTAGAAAATAGAATGCAGAACACAGAATATAGTATATAGAATACAGAATACTGAATATAGGATTTAGAACATGGAATGCAGTACACAGAATTTAGAATATAGAATAAAGTATACTGAATATAGAATTTAGGATATAGAATGTAGAAAACAGAATATAGAACACAGAATAGAGAATATAGAATCCATAATTAAGAACATGGAATGCAGAACACAGAATATAGAATGTAGTATACAGAATACTGAATATAGAATTTAGAACATAGAATGCAGAACACAGAAAGTAATATATAGAATACAGAATACTGAATATAGGATTTAGAACATGGAATGCAGAACACAGAATTTAGAATATAGAATAAAGAAAACAGAATATAGAATTTAGCATATAGAATGTAGAAACATAATATAGAATATAGAATCCAGAATTTAGAACATGATATTCAGAACACTGAATTTGAAAATAGAATACAGAATACTGAATATAGAATTTAGAACATAGAATGCAGAACACAGAATTTAGAATATAGAATACAGAATACTGAATACAGAATTTAGAATATAGAATGTAGAACACAGAATATAGAATATGCAATCCAGAATTTTGAACATGAAATGCCGAACACAGAATTTAGAAAGTAGAATACAAAATACTGTATATAGAATTTAGAACATAGAATGCAGAACACAGAATTTAGAATACAGAATATACAATACTGAAAATAGAATATAGAAAATGGAATGCAGAACACAGAATTTACAGTATAGAAAAAAGAATACTGAATATAGATTAGAATATAGAATTTAGAATACAGAATATAGAATATAGAATACGCAATGCAAAATATATTATGTAGAGTATAGAATTAAGAACACACAATATAGAATAGACAATATAGAACCCAGAATTTAGATTATGGAATGCAGAACACATAATTTAGAATATAGAATACAGAATGCTGAATATAGAATTTAGAATATAGAATGCAGAACACAAAATATAGAATAGAGAATAGAGAATATAGAAGCCAGAATTTAGAACATGGAATGCAGAACACAGAATTGAGACTATAGAATACAGCGTACTGAATATAGAATTTAGAATATAGAATGTAGAACACAGTATATAGAATATAGAATACGGAATGCAGAATAAAGAATGTAGAATTTAGAATGAAGAACTCTGAAATCGAATATAGAATAGAGAATATAAAACCCAGAATTTAGAACATGGAAAGCAGAACATAGAATTTAGAATATAGAATACAGAATACTGAATATAGAATTTAGAATATAGAATGTATAACACAGAATATAGAATATAGAATACGGATTTTAGAATATAGAATTCACAATATAGAATGAAGAATACAGAATATAGAATATGGAAAAGAGAATACAGAACCAAGAACTAAGAACATTGAATGCAGAGCACAGAGTTTAGATTATAGGATACATAATACTGAATATAGAATTTAGAATATAGAATGTAGAACTCAGAATTAAGTATGTAGAATTCGAATGCAGAATATAGAATTCAGAATATAGAATGAAGAACACAGAATATAAAATATTGAAAACAGAATATAGAAATGAGGATTTAGAACATGGAATGCACAACACATAATTTATAATATAGAATACAGAATACTGAATATAGGATTAAGAGTAAAGGATGTAGAACACAGAATTTAAATTATAGAATACAGAATACTGAATATAGAATTTAGAATATAGAATGTAGAACACAGAATATAGAATATAGAATAGAGAATAGAGAATCCAGAATTTAGAACATGGAATGCAGAACACAGAATTTAGAATATAGAATACAGAATACTGAATATAGAATTTAGAATATAGAATGTAGAACACAGAATATAAAATATGGAAAACAGAATATAGAACCCAGAATTTAGAACATAGAATGCAGAACACAGAATGTATAATATGGAATACATATTCCTTAATATAGAATATAGAATATAGAATGTAGACCACAGAATATAGAATTTAGAAAATGGAATGCAGAACACAGAATTTAGAATATAGAATACAGAATACTGAATATTCAATTTAGAATATAGGATGTAGAACACAGAATTTAGAATATAGTATACAGAATGCTGAATTTAGAATTTAGAATATAGAATGTAGAACCCAGAATAGAGAATAGAGAATAGAGTATATGGAATCCAGAATTTAGAAAATGGAATGCAAACCCAGAATATAGAATATAGAACACAGAATACTGAATATAGAATTTAGAACAAAGAATGCAGAACAAAGAATTTAGAATATAGAATATAGAATGTTTAATAAAGAACTTAGAGTATAGAATGTAGAACACAGAATAGAGAATAGAGAATAGAGAATATATAACCCAGAATTTAGAACATGGAATGCAGAACACAGAATTTAGAATATAGAATACCGAACACTGACTATAGAATTTAGAATATAGAATGTATAACACAGAATATAGAATATAGAATACTGAATGCAGTACATTTAATATTGAATATAGAATGAATAACACAAAATGTAGAATATAGAATAGAGAATATAGAAGCCAGAATTTAGAACATGGAATGCAGAACACAGAATTTAGAATATACAATGCAGAATACTGAATATAGAATTTAGAATAAAGAATTTACAATAATGAATATAGAATTTAGAATATAGAATATAGAACACGGGATATAGAATATACAATAGGGAATGCAGATTATAGAATACAGAATATAGAATTTAGAAAACAGAATATAGAATATGGAAAACAGAATACAGAACACAGAATATAGAACATGGAAAGAAGAACACAGAGTTTAGAATATTGAATAGAAATTACTAAATATAGAATTTAGAATATAGAATGTAGAACACGTAATATAGAATATACAATTCAGAATGCAGAATATAGAATAAAGAATATTGAATGTAGAAAACAGAATATAGAATATGGAAAAGAGTATACAGAAGCCAGAATTTAGAACATGGAATGCAGAACACAGAATTCAGAATATAGAATACAGAATACTGAATATAGAATTTAGAACATAGAATGCGGAACACAGAATACAGAATATAGAATACAATATACTGAATATATAATTTAGAACATGGAATGCAGAACACAGAATTTCGAATATAGAATACAGTATAATGCATATAGAATTTCGAATATTGATTGTAGAACACAGACTATAGAATATTGAATAGAGAATATAGAGAACTGAATTAAGAACATGGAATGCAGAACAAAGAATTTTGAGTATAGAATACAGAATACTGTTTATAGAATTTAGAAATTAGAATGTAAAACACAGAATATAGAATATAGAATACGGAATACAGAATATAGATTTTAGAATATAGAATGAAGAACACAAAATATAGAAAATACAATAGAGAATATAGAAGCCAGAATTTAGAACATGGGATTCAGAACACATAAATAAGAATATTGAATAAAGAATACTGAATATACTATTTAGAATTTAGAATGTAGAACACACAATATAGAATACAGAATACAGAATACAGAACACAGGATGAAGAACATGGAATGCAGAACACAGAATTTACAATATATAATACCGAATACTGAAAATAGAATTTAGATTAAAGTATGTAGAACACAGTACATAGAATATAGAATAGAGTATAAAGAACCCAGAATTTAGAACATGGATGCACAACACAGAATTTAGAATATAGAATACAGAATTTTAACATAGTAAATAGAAACCGAATGTAGAACACAGAATTTAGAATATAGAATACAGAACACTGAACATAGAATTTAGTATATAGAATGTAGAACACATAACATAGAATATAGAATAGAGAATATAGAACCCAGTATTAAGAACATGGAATGCAGAACAAAGAATTTAGAATATAGAATACAGAATACTGAATATACAATTTAGAATATAGAATGTAGAACACAGAAAATAGAATATAGAGTACGGAATGCAGAATATAGCATGTAGAACACAGAATTTAGAATATAGTATACAGAATACTGAACGGAATGCAGAAAATAGAATTTAAAGTATAGAATGAAGATCACAGAATATAGAATATAATATAGAGTATATAGAAGCCAAAATTTACAACATCAAATGCAGAAGACAGAATTTAGAATATAGAATACAGAATACTGCATATAAAATTTAGAATATAGAACGTAGAACCCACAATATAGAATATAGAATAGAGAATATAGAACCCATAATTTAGAACAAGGAATGCAGTACATAGAATTTAGAATATAGAATGTAGAACACAGAATTTAGAATATAGAATACGGAATGCAGAAAATAGGATTTACAATATAGAAAAAGAACACAGTACATAGAATAGAGAATAGTGAATAGAGAACCCAGAATTTCGAAAATTAAATGCAGAACAAAGAATTTAGAATATAGAATACAGAATACTTTATATAGGATATAGAGCATGGAATGCAGAACACAGAATTTAGAATATAGTATTCAGAATACTGAATAAAGAATTTAGAATATAGAATTTACAACACAGTATATAGAGTATAGAAAAAAGAATATAGAATCCAGAATTTAGAAAATGGAATGCAGAACACAGAATATAGAATATATAATACAGAATACTGAATATACAATTTAGAATATAGAATGAATAACACACAATATAGAATATAGAAAACGGAATACAGAATATAGAATATAGAATATAGAATGAATAACACAGAATATAGAATATAGAAAACAAAATTAAGAATTTAGAATACAGAATATAGAATGTAGGAAACAGAATATAGAATGTAAAATCAGAATATATTAAATGGAAAAGAGAATGCAGAATTTAGAATACAGAATATAGAATGTACAAATCAGAATACAGAATATGGAAAACAGAATACAAAAGACAGAATTAAGAACATGGAATGCAGAACATAGAATTTAGAATATAGAATACAGAATACTGAATATAGAATTTAGAACATAGAATGCGTAACACAGAATTTACAATATAGAATACAATATACTGAATATATTATTTAGAACATGGAATGCAAAACACAGAATTTAGAATATAGAATACAGATAATGAATATACTATTTCGAATATAGAGTGTAGAACACAGATTATACAATATATAATTGAGAATATAGAACACTGAATTTAGATCATGGAATGTAGAACACAGAATTTAGAGTATAGAATACAGAATAGTGTATATTGAATTTAGAACATAGAATGTAGCACACAGAATATAGAATATAGAATACGGAATACTGAGTATACAATCTAGAATATACAATGTAGATCACAGAATTTAGAATATAGTATAAGGAATGCTTAATATAGAATACAGAATAAAGAATGTAGAACACAGAATATACAATATGGGAAACAGAATACAGAACCCAGAATTTAGAACATGGATTGCAGAACACAGAATTTAGAGTATAGAATACAGAATACTGAATATAGAATTTAGAATAGAGAATCTAGAAAACAGAAAATAGAATAGAGAATAGAGAATATAGAAGCCAGAGTTTAGAACAAGGAATGCAGAACACAGAATTTAGAATATAGGATACAGAATACTGAATAGAGAATTTAGAATATAGAATGTAAAACACAGAATTTAGAATAAAGATTTACGAATGCAGAAAATAGAATTTAGAATATAGAATGAAGAACACAGAATATAGAATATTGAATAGAGAATATAGAACCCAGATTTTAGAACATGGAAAGCAAAACACAGAATTTAGAATAGAGAATACTGAACACTGAATATAGAATTTAGAATATTGATTGTAGAAAACAGCATATAGAATTTAGAATATGGAATACTAAATAAAGAATTTAGAATATAGAATGTAGAACACAGAATAAAGAATATAGAATACAAAATACTGAATATTGAATTTAGAATATAGAAAGTAAAAATCAGAATATAGAATATAGAATAGAGAATATATAACACAGAATTTAAAACATGAAATGCAGAACACATAATGTAGAATATAGTATACAGAATACTGAATATAGAATTTAGAACATGGAATGCAGAACACAGAATTTCAAATACAGAATAGAGAATGCTGAATACAGAATTTAGAATATAGAATGTAGAACACAGAATATACAATATAGAATACTGAATGCAGTATATTTAATGTCGAATATTGAAAGTATAACACAAAATTTAGAATATAGAATAGAGAATATAGAAGCCAGAGTTTAGAACATGGAATGCAAAACACAGAATTTAGAATATACAGTGCAGAATACAGAATATAGCATTTAGAATATAGAATGTAGAATACTGAATAGAGAATTTAGAATATAGAATGTAGAACACAGAATATAGAATATAGAATAGAGAATAGAGAACCCAGAATTTAGGACATGGAATGTAGAACACAGAATTTAAAATATAGAATACAGAATACTGAATATAGAATTCAGAAAATAGAATGAAGAACACAGAATTTAGAATATAGAATACGGAATTCAGAATATAGAGTTCACAATATTTAATGAAGATACAGAATATAGAATATGGAAAACAGAATACAGAAACAATAAATTAGAACATTGAATGCAGAGCACAGAATTTAGAATATAGAATACAGAATACTGAATATAGAATTTAGAATATAGAATGTAGAACACAGAATATAAAACATAGTATACGGAATGCACTATATAGTATACAGAAAATAGAATTTAGAACACAGAATATAGAATATGAAAACAAAATACAAAACAAAGAATTTAGAACATGGAATGAAGAACACAGAATTTAGAATATTGAATAAAGATCACTGAATATAGAAATAGAATATAGAATGTAGAACACAGAAATTATAATATAGAATACAAAATACTGAATATACAATTTAGAATATAGAATGCAGAACACAGAATATAGAATAGAGAATAGAGAATATAGAAGCCAGAAATTAGAATGTGGAATGCAGAACACAGAATGTAGAATATAGAATACAGAATACTGAATATAGAATTTAGAACATAGAATGCAGAACACAGAATTTAGAATATAGAATACAGAATACTGAATATACTATTTAGAGCATGGAATTCAGAACACACAATTTAGAATATTGTATTCAGACTACTGAATATAGAATTTAGAATATGGAATTTAGAACACAGTATATAGAAAAAAGAATACAGAAACCAGAATTTTGAACATGGAATGCAGAACACAGAATTTAGAATATATAATACAGAATACTGTATATAGAATTTAGAACACAGAATTTGGAACACAGAATTTAGACTATAGAATACAGAATACTGAATATAGAATTTAGAATATAGATTGTGTAACACAGAATATAGAATATACAATACTTAATGCAGTATATTTAGTTTAAAACATAGAATGAATAACACAAAATATAGATTATAGAATAGAGAATATAGAAGCCAGAACTTAGAACATGGAATGCAGAACACAGAATTTAGAATATAGAATGTAAAATACTGAATATAGAATTAAGAATATAAAATGTAGAATACTGAATATACAATATAGAATACAGAATACTGAATATAGAATTTTGAATAAAGAATGTAGAACACAGAACATAGAATATAGAATAGAGAATATAGAAGCCAGAATTTAGAACATGGAATGCAGAACACAGAATTGAGACTATAGAATACAGCGTACTGAATATAGAATTTAGAATATAGAATGTAGAACACAGTATATAGAATATAGAATACGGAATGCAGAATAAAGAATGTAGAATATCCAATGAAGAACTCTGAAATCGAATAGAGAATAGAGAATATAGAACCCAGAATTTAGAACATGGAAAGCAGAACACAGAATATAGAATATAGAATACAGAATACTGAATATAGAATTTAGAACATAGAATGTGTAACACAGAATATAGATTATAGAATACGGATTTTAGAATATAGAATTCACAATATTGAATGAAGAACACAGAATATAGAATATGGAAAAGAGAATACAGAACCAAGAATTTAGAACATTGAATGCAGAGCACAGAGTTTAGATTATAAAATACATAATACTGAATATATAATTTAGAATATAGAATGTAGAACACAGAATTAAGTATGTAGAATTCGAATGCAGAATATAGAATTCAGAATATAGAATGAAGAACACAGAATATAAAATATTGAAAACAGAATATAGAACTGAGGATTTAGAAAATGTAATGCACAACACATAATATATAATATAGAATACAGAATACTGAATATAGGATTAAGGGTAAAGGATGTAGAACACAGAATTTAAATTATAGAATACAGAATACTGAATATAGAATTTAGAATATAGAATGTAGAACACACAATATAGAGTATAGAATATAGAATATAGAATCCAGAATTTAGAACATGGAATGCAGAACACAGAATTTAGAATATAGAATACAGAATACTGAATATAGAATTTTGAATATAGAATGTAGAACACAGAATATAAAATATGGAAAACAGTATATAGAACCCAGAATTTAGAACATAAAATGCAGAACACAGTATTTATAATATGGAATACATATTCCTTAATATAGAATATAGAATATAGAATGTACAACAAAGAATATAGAATTTAGAATACGAAATGCAGAATATAGATTGTAGAATACAGAATAAATAACACAAAATATAGAAAATAGAATAGAGAATATAGAAGCCAGAATTTAGAACATGGGATTCAGAACACATAAATTAGAATATTGAATAAAGAATACTGAATATACTATTTAGAATTTAGAATGTAGAACACACAATATAGAATACAGAATACAGAATACAGAACACAGGATGAGGAACATGGAATGCAGAACACAGAATTTAGAATATAGAATACAGAATACTGAATATAGAATTTAGAATATAGAATGTAGAACACAGAATATAGAATACGGAATGCAGAAATTAGAATGTACATTATCGAATGAAGAACACAGAATTTAGATTATAGAAAAGAGAATATAGAATCCAGAATATAGATCATGGAAATCAGAACACAGAATTGAAATATAGAATACAGAATACTGAATATAGATTTTAGAATATAGCATGTAGAACACAGAATATAGAATATAGTATACGAAATGCAAAATATAGTATGTGGAATATAGAATGAAGAACACACCATATAGAATATAGAATAAAGTATATAGAACCCAGAATTTAGAAGATGGAATGCAGAACACAGAATTTAGAATATAGAATACAGAGTACTGAATATAGAATTTAGATTATAGAATGTATAACACAGTATATAGAATATAGATTACGGAATGCAGAATAAAGTGTGTAGAATATGGAATGAAGAACTCTTAAATAGAATATAGAATAGAGATTATAGAACCCAGAATTTACAACATGGAAAGCAGAATACAGAATTTAGAATATAGAATACAGAATACTGAATATGGAATTTAGAACATAGAATGCAGAACACAGAATTTAGAATATAGAACACAGAATACTGAATATAGAATTTAGAACTAGGAGTGCAGAACACAGAATTTAGAAATTCGAATACAGAATACTGAATATAGAATTTAGAATATAGAATGTTGAACACAGAATATAGAATATACAGTAGACATTATCGAACCCAGAATTTAAAACATGGAATGCCGAACACAGAATTTAGAATATAGAATAGAGAATACTGAATGTAGAATTTAGAACATATAATGCAGAACACAGAATTTAGAATATAGAATAAAGAATACTGAATACAGAATTTAGCATATAGAATGTAGAACACAGAATATAGAATATAGTATCCAGAATGCTGAATATAGAATTAAGAAATTGGAATGCAGAACACAGATTTTAGAATATAGAATACAGAATACACAATATAGAATTTAGAATATAAAATATAGAACACATAATATAGAATATACAATATGGAATGTAGAATAAATTATGAAGGATATAGAATGAAAATGACACAATATAGAATAGAGTAGAGAATATAGAACTCAGAATTTAGAACATAGACTGCAGAACACAGATTTTAGATTATACATACCGAGTAATGAATATAGAATTTAGAATATAGAATGTAAAACACAGAATATATAATATAGGATACGGAATGCAGAATATAGAATGTGGAATATAGAATGCAGAACACAAAATATAGAATATATAAAAGAGTATATAGAAGCCAGAATTTTGAACATGGAATGCAGAACACAGAATTTAGAATATAGAATACAGAATACTGAATTTAGAATTTTGAATATAGAATGTAGAACACAGAATTCAGAATATAGAATACAGAATACTGAATATAGAATTTAGAATACAGAAAATATAAACAGAATTTAGAATATAGAAAATGAAAGCAGAATATAGAATGTAGAATATAGAGTGAAGAACTCAATGTATTGAATATCTAAAAGAGAATATAGAACCTAGAATTTATTAATGGAATGCATAACACAGAATTTAGAATATAAAATACAGAATACTGAGTATAGTATTTAGAAAATAGAATGCAGAACACAGAATATAGTATATAGAATACAGAATACTGAATATAGGATTTAGAACATGGAATGCAGTACACAGAATTTAGAATATAGAATAAAGTATACTGAATATAGAATTTAGGATATAGAATGTAGAAAACAGAATATAGAACACAGAATAGAGAATATAGAATCCATAATTAAGAACATGGAATGCAGAACACAGAATATAGAATGTAGTATACAGAATACTGAATATAGAATTTAGAACATAGAATGCAGAACACAGAAAGTAATATATAGAATACAGAATACTGAATATAGGATTTAGAACATGGAATGCAGAACACAGAATTTAGAATATAGAATAAAGAAAACAGAATATAGAATTTAGCATATAGAATGTAGAAACATAATATAGAATATAGAATCCAGAATTTAGAACATGATATTCAGAACACTGAATTTGAAAATAGAATACAGAATACTGAATATAGAATTTAGAACATAGAATGCAGAACACAGAATTTAGAATATAGAATACAGAATACTGAATACAGAATTTAGAATATAGAATGTAGAACACAGAATATAGAATATGCAATCCAGAATTTTGAACATGAAATGCCGAACACAGAATTTAGAAAGTAGAATACAAAATACTGTATATAGAATTTAGAACATAGAATGCAGAACACAGAATTTAGAATACAGAATATACAATACTGAAAATAGAATATAGAAAATGGAATGCAGAACACAGAATTTACAGTATAGAAAAAAGAATACTGAATATAGATTAGAATATAGAATTTAGAATACAGAATATAGAATATAGAATACGCAATGCAAAATATATTATGTAGAGTATAGAATTAAGAACACACAATATAGAATAGACAATATAGAACCCAGAATTTAGATTATGGAATGCAGAACACATAATTTAGAATATAGAATACAGAATGCTGAATATAGAATTTAGAATATAGAATGCAGAACACAAAATATAGAATAGAGAATAGAGAATATAGAAGCCAGAATTTAGAACATGGAATGCAGAACACAGAATTGAGACTATAGAATACAGCGTACTGAATATAGAATTTAGAATATAGAATGTAGAACACAGTATATAGAATATAGAATACGGAATGCAGAATAAAGAATGTAGAATTTAGAATGAAGAACTCCGAAATCGAATATAGAATAGAGAATATAAAACCCAGAATTTAGAACATGGAAAGCAGAACATAGAATTTAGAATATAGAATACAGAATACTGAATATAGAATTTAGAATATAGAATGTATAACACAGAATATAGAATATAGAATACGGATTTTAGAATATAGAATTCACAATATAGAATGAAGAATACAGAATATAGAATATGGAAAAGAGAATACAGAACCAAGAACTAAGAACATTGAATGCAGAGCACAGAGTTTAGATTATAGGATACATAATACTGAATATAGAATTTAGAATATAGAATGTAGAACTCAGAATTAAGTATGTAGAATTCGAATGCAGAATATAGAATTCAGAATATAGAATGAAGAACACAGAATATAAAATATTGAAAACAGAATATAGAAATGAGGATTTAGAACATGGAATGCACAACACATAATTTATAATATAGAATACAGAATACTGAATATAGGATTAAGAGTAAAGGATGTAGAACACAGAATTTAAATTATAGAATACAGAATACTGAATATAGAATTTAGAATATAGAATGTAGAACACAGAATATAGAATATAGAATAGAGAATAGAGAATCCAGAATTTAGAACATGGAATGCAGAACACAGAATTTAGAATATAGAATACAGAATACTGAATATAGAATTTAGAATATAGAATGTAGAACACAGAATATAAAATATGGAAAACAGAATATAGAACCCAGAATTTAGAACATAGAATGCAGAACACAGAATGTATAATATGGAATACATATTCCTTAATATAGAATATAGAATATAGAATGTAGACCACAGAATATAGAATTTAGAAAATGGAATGCAGAACACAGAATTTAGAATATAGAATACAGAATACTGAATATTCAATTTAGAATATAGGATGTAGAACACAGAATTTAGAATATAGTATACAGAATGCTGAATTTAGAATTTAGAATATAGAATGTAGAACCCAGAATAGAGAATAGAGAATAGAGTATATGGAATCCAGAATTTAGAAAATGGAATGCAAACCCAGAATATAGAATATAGAACACAGAATACTGAATATAGAATTTAGAACAAAGAATGCAGAACAAAGAATTTAGAATATAGAATATAGAATGTTTAATAAAGAACTTAGAGTATAGAATGTAGAACACAGAATAGAGAATAGAGAATATATAACCCAGAATTTAGAACATGGAATGCAGAACACAGAATTTAGAATATAGAATACCGAACACTGACTATAGAATTTAGAATATAGAATGTATAACACAGAATATAGAATATAGAATACTGAATGCAGTACATTTAATATTGAATATAGAATGAATAACACAAAATGTAGAATATAGAATAGAGAATATAGAAGCCAGAATTTAGAACATGGAATGCAGAACACAGAATTTAGAATATACAATGCAGAATACTGAATATAGAATTTAGAATAAAGAATTTACAATAATGAATATAGAATTTAGAATATAGAATATAGAACACGGGATATAGAATATACAATAGGGAATGCAGATTATAGAATACAGAATATAGAATTTAGAAAACAGAATATAGAATATGGAAAACAGAATACAGAACACAGAATATAGAACATGGAAAGAAGAACACAGAGTTTAGAATATTGAATAGAAATTACTAAATATAGAATTTAGAATATAGAATGTAGAACACGTAATATAGAATATACAATTCAGAATGCAGAATATAGAATAAAGAATATTGAATGTAGAAAACAGAATATAGAATATGGAAAAGAGTATACAGAAGCCAGAATTTAGAACATGGAATGCAGAACACAGAATTCAGAATATAGAATACAGAATACTGAATATAGAATTTAGAACATAGAATGCGGAACACAGAATACAGAATATAGAATACAATATACTGAATATATAATTTAGAACATGGAATGCAGAACACAGAATTTCGAATATAGAATACAGTATAATGCATATAGAATTTCGAATATTGATTGTAGAACACAGACTATAGAATATTGAATAGAGAATATAGAGAACTGAATTAAGAACATGGAATGCAGAACAAAGAATTTTGAGTATAGAATACAGAATACTGTTTATAGAATTTAGAAATTAGAATGTAAAACACAGAATATAGAATATAGAATACGGAATACAGAATATAGATTTTAGAATATAGAATGAAGAACACAAAATATAGAAAATACAATAGAGAATATAGAAGCCAGAATTTAGAACATGGGATTCAGAACACATAAATAAGAATATTGAATAAAGAATACTGAATATACTATTTAGAATTTAGAATGTAGAACACACAATATAGAATACAGAATACAGAATACAGAACACAGGATGAAGAACATGGAATGCAGAACACAGAATTTACAATATATAATACCGAATACTGAAAATAGAATTTAGATTAAAGTATGTAGAACACAGTACATAGAATATAGAATAGAGTATAAAGAACCCAGAATTTAGAACATGGATGCACAACACAGAATTTAGAATATAGAATACAGAATTTTAACATAGTAAATAGAAACCGAATGTAGAACACAGAATTTAGAATATAGAATACAGAACACTGAACATAGAATTTAGTATATAGAATGTAGAACACATAACATAGAATATAGAATAGAGAATATAGAACCCAGTATTAAGAACATGGAATGCAGAACAAAGAATTTAGAATATAGAATACAGAATACTGAATATACAATTTAGAATATAGAATGTAGAACACAGAAAATAGAATATAGAGTACGGAATGCAGAATATAGCATGTAGAACACAGAATTTAGAATATAGTATACAGAATACTGAACGGAATGCAGAAAATAGAATTTAAAGTATAGAATGAAGATCACAGAATATAGAATATAATATAGAGTATATAGAAGCCAAAATTTACAACATCAAATGCAGAAGACAGAATTTAGAATATAGAATACAGAATACTGCATATAAAATTTAGAATATAGAACGTAGAACCCACAATATAGAATATAGAATAGAGAATATAGAACCCATAATTTAGAACAAGGAATGCAGTACATAGAATTTAGAATATAGAATGTAGAACACAGAATTTAGAATATAGAATACGGAATGCAGAAAATAGGATTTACAATATAGAAAAAGAACACAGTACATAGAATAGAGAATAGTGAATAGAGAACCCAGAATTTCGAAAATTAAATGCAGAACAAAGAATTTAGAATATAGAATACAGAATACTTTATATAGGATATAGAGCATGGAATGCAGAACACAGAATTTAGAATATAGTATTCAGAATACTGAATAAAGAATTTAGAATATAGAATTTACAACACAGTATATAGAGTATAGAAAAAAGAATATAGAATCCAGAATTTAGAAAATGGAATGCAGAACACAGAATATAGAATATATAATACAGAATACTGAATATACAATTTAGAATATAGAATGAATAACACACAATATAGAATATAGAAAACGGAATACAGAATATAGAATATAGAATATAGAATGAATAACACAGAATATAGAATATAGAAAACAAAATTAAGAATTTAGAATACAGAATATAGAATGTAGGAAACAGAATATAGAATGTAAAATCAGAATATATTAAATGGAAAAGAGAATGCAGAATTTAGAATACAGAATATAGAATGTACAAATCAGAATACAGAATATGGAAAACAGAATACAAAAGACAGAATTAAGAACATGGAATGCAGAACATAGAATTTAGAATATAGAATACAGAATACTGAATATAGAATTTAGAACATAGAATGCGTAACACAGAATTTACAATATAGAATACAATATACTGAATATATTATTTAGAACATGGAATGCAAAACACAGAATTTAGAATATAGAATACAGATAATGAATATACTATTTCGAATATAGAGTGTAGAACACAGATTATACAATATATAATTGAGAATATAGAACACTGAATTTAGATCATGGAATGTAGAACACAGAATTTAGAGTATAGAATACAGAATAGTGTATATTGAATTTAGAACATAGAATGTAGCACACAGAATATAGAATATAGAATACGGAATACTGAGTATACAATCTAGAATATACAATGTAGATCACAGAATTTAGAATATAGTATAAGGAATGCTTAATATAGAATACAGAATAAAGAATGTAGAACACAGAATATACAATATGGGAAACAGAATACAGAACCCAGAATTTAGAACATGGATTGCAGAACACAGAATTTAGAGTATAGAATACAGAATACTGAATATAGAATTTAGAATAGAGAATCTAGAAAACAGAAAATAGAATAGAGAATAGAGAATATAGAAGCCAGAGTTTAGAACAAGGAATGCAGAACACAGAATTTAGAATATAGGATACAGAATACTGAATAGAGAATTTAGAATATAGAATGTAAAACACAGAATTTAGAATAAAGATTTACGAATGCAGAAAATAGAATTTAGAATATAGAATGAAGAACACAGAATATAGAATATTGAATAGAGAATATAGAACCCAGATTTTAGAACATGGAAAGCAAAACACAGAATTTAGAATAGAGAATACTGAACACTGAATATAGAATTTAGAATATTGATTGTAGAAAACAGCATATAGAATTTAGAATATGGAATACTAAATAAAGAATTTAGAATATAGAATGTAGAACACAGAATAAAGAATATAGAATACAAAATACTGAATATTGAATTTAGAATATAGAAAGTAAAAATCAGAATATAGAATATAGAATAGAGAATATATAACACAGAATTTAAAACATGAAATGCAGAACACATAATGTAGAATATAGTATACAGAATACTGAATATAGAATTTAGAACATGGAATGCAGAACACAGAATTTCAAATACAGAATAGAGAATGCTGAATACAGAATTTAGAATATAGAATGTAGAACACAGAATATACAATATAGAATACTGAATGCAGTATATTTAATGTCGAATATTGAAAGTATAACACAAAATTTAGAATATAGAATAGAGAATATAGAAGCCAGAGTTTAGAACATGGAATGCAAAACACAGAATTTAGAATATACAGTGCAGAATACAGAATATAGCATTTAGAATATAGAATGTAGAATACTGAATAGAGAATTTAGAATATAGAATGTAGAACACAGAATATAGAATATAGAATAGAGAATAGAGAACCCAGAATTTAGGACATGGAATGTAGAACACAGAATTTAAAATATAGAATACAGAATACTGAATATAGAATTCAGAAAATAGAATGAAGAACACAGAATTTAGAATATAGAATACGGAATTCAGAATATAGAGTTCACAATATTTAATGAAGATACAGAATATAGAATATGGAAAACAGAATACAGAAACAATAAATTAGAACATTGAATGCAGAGCACAGAATTTAGAATATAGAATACAGAATACTGAATATAGAATTTAGAATATAGAATGTAGAACACAGAATATAAAACATAGTATACGGAATGCACTATATAGTATACAGAAAATAGAATTTAGAACACAGAATATAGAATATGAAAACAAAATACAAAACAAAGAATTTAGAACATGGAATGAAGAACACAGAATTTAGAATATTGAATAAAGATCACTGAATATAGAAATAGAATATAGAATGTAGAACACAGAAATTATAATATAGAATACAAAATACTGAATATACAATTTAGAATATAGAATGCAGAACACAGAATATAGAATAGAGAATAGAGAATATAGAAGCCAGAAATTAGAATGTGGAATGCAGAACACAGAATGTAGAATATAGAATACAGAATACTGAATATAGAATTTAGAACATAGAATGCAGAACACAGAATTTAGAATATAGAATACAGAATACTGAATATACTATTTAGAGCATGGAATTCAGAACACACAATTTAGAATATTGTATTCAGACTACTGAATATAGAATTTAGAATATGGAATTTAGAACACAGTATATAGAAAAAAGAATACAGAAACCAGAATTTTGAACATGGAATGCAGAACACAGAATTTAGAATATATAATACAGAATACTGTATATAGAATTTAGAACACAGAATTTGGAACACAGAATTTAGACTATAGAATACAGAATACTGAATATAGAATTTAGAATATAGATTGTGTAACACAGAATATAGAATATACAATACTTAATGCAGTATATTTAGTTTAAAACATAGAATGAATAACACAAAATATAGATTATAGAATAGAGAATATAGAAGCCAGAACTTAGAACATGGAATGCAGAACACAGAATTTAGAATATAGAATGTAAAATACTGAATATAGAATTAAGAATATAAAATGTAGAATACTGAATATACAATATAGAATACAGAATACTGAATATAGAATTTTGAATAAAGAATGTAGAACACAGAACATAGAATATAGAATAGAGAATATAGAAGCCAGAATTTAGAACATGGAATGCAGAACACAGAATTGAGACTATAGAATACAGCGTACTGAATATAGAATTTAGAATATAGAATGTAGAACACAGTATATAGAATATAGAATACGGAATGCAGAATAAAGAATGTAGAATATCCAATGAAGAACTCTGAAATCGAATAGAGAATAGAGAATATAGAACCCAGAATTTAGAACATGGAAAGCAGAACACAGAATATAGAATATAGAATACAGAATACTGAATATAGAATTTAGAACATAGAATGTGTAACACAGAATATAGATTATAGAATACGGATTTTAGAATATAGAATTCACAATATTGAATGAAGAACACAGAATATAGAATATGGAAAAGAGAATACAGAACCAAGAATTTAGAACATTGAATGCAGAGCACAGAGTTTAGATTATAAAATACATAATACTGAATATATAATTTAGAATATAGAATGTAGAACACAGAATTAAGTATGTAGAATTCGAATGCAGAATATAGAATTCAGAATATAGAATGAAGAACACAGAATATAAAATATTGAAAACAGAATATAGAACTGAGGATTTAGAAAATGTAATGCACAACACATAATATATAATATAGAATACAGAATACTGAATATAGGATTAAGGGTAAAGGATGTAGAACACAGAATTTAAATTATAGAATACAGAATACTGAATATAGAATTTAGAATATAGAATGTAGAACACACAATATAGAGTATAGAATATAGAATATAGAATCCAGAATTTAGAACATGGAATGCAGAACACAGAATTTAGAATATAGAATACAGAATACTGAATATAGAATTTTGAATATAGAATGTAGAACACAGAATATAAAATATGGAAAACAGTATATAGAACCCAGAATTTAGAACATAAAATGCAGAACACAGTATTTATAATATGGAATACATATTCCTTAATATAGAATATAGAATATAGAATGTACAACAAAGAATATAGAATTTAGAATACGAAATGCAGAATATAGATTGTAGAATACAGAATAAATAACACAAAATATAGAAAATAGAATAGAGAATATAGAAGCCAGAATTTAGAACATGGGATTCAGAACACATAAATTAGAATATTGAATAAAGAATACTGAATATACTATTTAGAATTTAGAATGTAGAACACACAATATAGAATACAGAATACAGAATACAGAACACAGGATGAGGAACATGGAATGCAGAACACAGAATTTAGAATATAGAATACAGAATACTGAATATAGAATTTAGAATATAGAATGTAGAACACAGAATATAGAATACGGAATGCAGAAATTAGAATGTACATTATCGAATGAAGAACACAGAATTTAGATTATAGAAAAGAGAATATAGAATCCAGAATATAGATCATGGAAATCAGAACACAGAATTGAAATATAGAATACAGAATACTGAATATAGATTTTAGAATATAGCATGTAGAACACAGAATATAGAATATAGTATACGAAATGCAAAATATAGTATGTGGAATATAGAATGAAGAACACACCATATAGAATATAGAATAAAGTATATAGAACCCAGAATTTAGAAGATGGAATGCAGAACACAGAATTTAGAATATAGAATACAGAGTACTGAATATAGAATTTAGATTATAGAATGTATAACACAGTATATAGAATATAGATTACGGAATGCAGAATAAAGTGTGTAGAATATGGAATGAAGAACTCTTAAATAGAATATAGAATAGAGATTATAGAACCCAGAATTTACAACATGGAAAGCAGAATACAGAATTTAGAATATAGAATACAGAATACTGAATATGGAATTTAGAACATAGAATGCAGAACACAGAATTTAGAATATAGAACACAGAATACTGAATATAGAATTTAGAACTAGGAGTGCAGAACACAGAATTTAGAAATTCGAATACAGAATACTGAATATAGAATTTAGAATATAGAATGTTGAACACAGAATATAGAATATACAGTAGACATTATCGAACCCAGAATTTAAAACATGGAATGCCGAACACAGAATTTAGAATATAGAATAGAGAATACTGAATGTAGAATTTAGAACATATAATGCAGAACACAGAATTTAGAATATAGAATAAAGAATACTGAATACAGAATTTAGCATATAGAATGTAGAACACAGAATATAGAATATAGTATCCAGAATGCTGAATATAGAATTAAGAAATTGGAATGCAGAACACAGATTTTAGAATATAGAATACAGAATACACAATATAGAATTTAGAATATAAAATATAGAACACATAATATAGAATATACAATATGGAATGTAGAATAAATTATGAAGGATATAGAATGAAAATGACACAATATAGAATAGAGTAGAGAATATAGAACTCAGAATTTAGAACATAGACTGCAGAACACAGATTTTAGATTATACATACCGAGTAATGAATATAGAATTTAGAATATAGAATGTAAAACACAGAATATATAATATAGGATACGGAATGCAGAATATAGAATGTGGAATATAGAATGCAGAACACAAAATATAGAATATATAAAAGAGTATATAGAAGCCAGAATTTTGAACATGGAATGCAGAACACAGAATTTAGAATATAGAATACAGAATACTGAATTTAGAATTTTGAATATAGAATGTAGAACACAGAATTCAGAATATAGAATACAGAATACTGAATATAGAATTTAGAATACAGAAAATATAAACAGAATTTAGAATATAGAAAATGAAAGCAGAATATAGAATGTAGAATATAGAGTGAAGAACTCAATGTATTGAATATCTAAAAGAGAATATAGAACCTAGAATTTATTAATGGAATGCATAACACAGAATTTAGAATATAAAATACAGAATACTGAGTATAGTATTTAGAAAATAGAATGCAGAACACAGAATATAGTATATAGAATACAGAATACTGAATATAGGATTTAGAACATGGAATGCAGTACACAGAATTTAGAATATAGAATAAAGTATACTGAATATAGAATTTAGGATATAGAATGTAGAAAACAGAATATAGAACACAGAATAGAGAATATAGAATCCATAATTAAGAACATGGAATGCAGAACACAGAATATAGAATGTAGTATACAGAATACTGAATATAGAATTTAGAACATAGAATGCAGAACACAGAAAGTAATATATAGAATACAGAATACTGAATATAGGATTTAGAACATGGAATGCAGAACACAGAATTTAGAATATAGAATAAAGAAAACAGAATATAGAATTTAGCATATAGAATGTAGAAACATAATATAGAATATAGAATCCAGAATTTAGAACATGATATTCAGAACACTGAATTTGAAAATAGAATACAGAATACTGAATATAGAATTTAGAACATAGAATGCAGAACACAGAATTTAGAATATAGAATACAGAATACTGAATACAGAATTTAGAATATAGAATGTAGAACACAGAATATAGAATATGCAATCCAGAATTTTGAACATGAAATGCCGAACACAGAATTTAGAAAGTAGAATACAAAATACTGTATATAGAATTTAGAACATAGAATGCAGAACACAGAATTTAGAATACAGAATATACAATACTGAAAATAGAATATAGAAAATGGAATGCAGAACACAGAATTTACAGTATAGAAAAAAGAATACTGAATATAGATTAGAATATAGAATTTAGAATACAGAATATAGAATATAGAATACGCAATGCAAAATATATTATGTAGAGTATAGAATTAAGAACACACAATATAGAATAGACAATATAGAACCCAGAATTTAGATTATGGAATGCAGAACACATAATTTAGAATATAGAATACAGAATGCTGAATATAGAATTTAGAATATAGAATGCAGAACACAAAATATAGAATAGAGAATAGAGAATATAGAAGCCAGAATTTAGAACATGGAATGCAGAACACAGAATTGAGACTATAGAATACAGCGTACTGAATATAGAATTTAGAATATAGAATGTAGAACACAGTATATAGAATATAGAATACGGAATGCAGAATAAAGAATGTAGAATTTAGAATGAAGAACTCTGAAATCGAATATAGAATAGAGAATATAAAACCCAGAATTTAGAACATGGAAAGCAGAACATAGAATTTAGAATATAGAATACAGAATACTGAATATAGAATTTAGAATATAGAATGTATAACACAGAATATAGAATATAGAATACGGATTTTAGAATATAGAATTCACAATATAGAATGAAGAATACAGAATATAGAATATGGAAAAGAGAATACAGAACCAAGAACTAAGAACATTGAATGCAGAGCACAGAGTTTAGATTATAGGATACATAATACTGAATATAGAATTTAGAATATAGAATGTAGAACTCAGAATTAAGTATGTAGAATTCGAATGCAGAATATAGAATTCAGAATATAGAATGAAGAACACAGAATATAAAATATTGAAAACAGAATATAGAAATGAGGATTTAGAACATGGAATGCACAACACATAATTTATAATATAGAATACAGAATACTGAATATAGGATTAAGAGTAAAGGATGTAGAACACAGAATTTAAATTATAGAATACAGAATACTGAATATAGAATTTAGAATATAGAATGTAGAACACAGAATATAGAATATAGAATATAGAATAGAGAATCCAGAATTTAGAACATGGAATGCAGAACACAGAATTTAGAATATAGAATACAGAATACTGAATATAGAATTTAGAATATAGAATGTAGAACACAGAATATAGAATACGGAATGCAGAAATTAGAATGTACATTATCGAATGAAGAACACAGAATTTAGATTATAGAAAAGAGAATATAGAATCCAGAATATAGATCATGGAAATCAGAACACAGAATTGAAATATAGAATACAGAATACTGAATATAGATTTTAGAATATAGCATGTAGAACACAGAATATAGAATATAGTATACGAAATGCAAAATATAGTATGTGGAATATAGAATGAAGAACACACCATATAGAATATAGAATAAAGTATATAGAACCCAGAATTTAGAAGATGGAATGCAGAACACAGAATTTAGAATATAGAATACAGAGTACTGAATATAGAATTTAGATTATAGAATGTATAACACAGTATATAGAATATAGATTACGGAATGCAGAATAAAGTGTGTAGAATATGGAATGAAGAACTCTTAAATAGAATATAGAATAGAGATTATAGAACCCAGAATTTACAACATGGAAAGCAGAATACAGAATTTAGAATATAGAATACAGAATACTGAATATGGAATTTAGAACATAGAATGCAGAACACAGAATTTAGAATATAGAACACAGAATACTGAATATAGAATTTAGAACTAGGAGTGCAGAACACAGAATTTAGAAATTCGAATACAGAATACTGAATATAGAATTTAGAATATAGAATGTTGAACACAGAATATAGAATATACAGTAGACATTATCGAACCCAGAATTTAAAACATGGAATGCCGAACACAGAATTTAGAATATAGAATACAGAATACTGAATAAAATATATAGAACATGGAATGCAGAACATAGAATTTAGAATATAGAATAAAGAATACTGAATATAGAATTTAGAATATACAATGTAGAACCCAGGATATAGAATATAGAATTCGGAATGCAGAATATAGAATACAGGATATAGAATGTAACACAGAATGTAGAATATGGAAAACAGAATACAGAACCCAGAATAAAGAACATGGATCTCAGAAACAGAATTTAGAATATAGAATACAGAATACTGAATATAGAATTTAGAACATATAATGCAGAACACAGGATATAGAATATAGAATCCAGAATTTAGAACATGATATGCAGAACACTGAATTTAGAAAGAAGAATATAGAATACTGAATATAGAATTTAGAACATTGAATGCAGAACACAGAATTTAGAATATAGAATACAGAATACTGAATATGGAATTTAGAACTTAGAATGCAGAACACAGAATTTAGAATATTGAACACAGAATACTGAATATAGAATTTAGAACTAGGAGTGCAGAACACAGAATTTAGAAATTCGAATACAGAATACTGAATATAGAATTTAGAATATAGAACGTTGAACACAGAATATAGAATATAAAGTAGACATTATCGAACCCAGAATTTAAAACATGGAATGCCGAACACAGAATTTAGAATATAGAATACAGAATACTGAATATGGAATTTAGAACTTAGAATGCAGAACACAGAATTTAGAATATACTATACAGAATAATGAATATAGAATATAGAACATGGAATGCAGAACATAGAATTTAGAATATAGAGTAAAGTATACTGAATAAATAATTAAGAATATAGAATGTAGAACACAGAATATAGAATATGGAAACAGAATACAGAACCCAGAATTAAGAACATGGTATGCAGAACACAGAATTTAGAATATATAATACAGAATACTGTATATAGAATTTAGAACACAGAATTTGGAACACAGAATTTAGACTATAGAATACAGAATACTGAATATAGAATTTAGAATATAGATTGTGTAACACAGAATATAGAATATACAATACTTAATGCAGTATATTTAGTTTAAAACATAGAATGAATAACACAAAATATAGATTATAGAATAGAGAATATAGAAGCCAGAACTTAGAACATGGAATGCAGAACACAGAATTTAGAATATAGAATGTAAAATACTGAATATAGAATTAAGAATATAAAATGTAGAATACTGAATATACAATATAGAATACAGAATACTGAATATAGAATTTTGAATAAAGAATGTAGAACACAGAACATAGAATATAGAATAGAGAATATAGAAGCCAGAATTTAGAACATGGAATGCAGAACACAGAATTGAGACTATAGAATACAGCGTACTGAATATAGAATTTAGAATATAGAATGTAGAACACAGTATATAGAATATAGAATACGGAATGCAGAATAAAGAATGTAGAATATCCAATGAAGAACTCTGAAATCGAATAGAGAATAGAGAATATAGAACCCAGAATTTAGAACATGGAAAGCAGAACACAGAATATAGAATATAGAATACAGAATACTGAATATAGAATTTAGAACATAGAATGTGTAACACAGAATATAGATTATAGAATACGGATTTTAGAATATAGAATTCACAATATTGAATGAAGAACACAGAATATAGAATATGGAAAAGAGAATACAGAACCAAGAATTTAGAACATTGAATGCAGAGCACAGAGTTTAGATTATAAAATACATAATACTGAATATATAATTTAGAATATAGAATGTAGAACACAGAATTAAGTATGTAGAATTCGAATGCAGAATATAGAATTCAGAATATAGAATGAAGAACACAGAATATAAAATATTGAAAACAGAATATAGAACTGAGGATTTAGAAAATGTAATGCACAACACATAATATATAATATAGAATACAGAATACTGAATATAGGATTAAGGGTAAAGGATGTAGAACACAGAATTTAAATTATAGAATACAGAATACTGAATATAGAATTTAGAATATAGAATGTAGAACACACAATATAGAGTATAGAATATAGAATCCAGAATTTAGAACATGGAATGCAGAACACAGAATTTAGAATATAGAATACAGAATACTGAATATAGAATTTTGAATATAGAATGTAGAACACAGAATATAAAATATGGAAAACAGTATATAGAACCCAGAATTTAGAACATAAAATGCAGAACACAGTATTTATAATATGGAATACATATTCCTTAATATAGAATATAGAATATAGAATGTACAACAAAGAATATAGAATTTAGAATACGAAATGCAGAATATAGATTGTAGAATACAGAATAAATAACACAAAATATAGAAAATAGAATAGAGAATATAGAAGCCAGAATTTAGAACATGGGATTCAGAACACATAAATTAGAATATTGAATAAAGAATACTGAATATACTATTTAGAATTTAGAATGTAGAACACACAATATAGAATACAGAATACAGAATACAGAACACAGGATGAGGAACATGGAATGCAGAACACAGAATTTAGAATATAGAATACAGAATACTGAATATAGAATTTAGAATATAGAATGTAGAACACAGAATATAGAATACGGAATGCAGAAATTAGAATGTACATTATCGAATGAAGAACACAGAATTTAGATTATAGAAAAGAGAATATAGAATCCAGAATATAGATCATGGAAATCAGAACACAGAATTGAAATATAGAATACAGAATACTGAATATAGATTTTAGAATATAGCATGTAGAACACAGAATATAGAATATAGTATACGAAATGCAAAATATAGTATGTGGAATATAGAATGAAGAACACACCATATAGAATATAGAATAAAGTATATAGAACCCAGAATTTAGAAGATGGAATGCAGAACACAGAATTTAGAATATAGAATACAGAGTACTGAATATAGAATTTAGATTATAGAATGTATAACACAGTATATAGAATATAGATTACGGAATGCAGAATAAAGTGTGTAGAATATGGAATGAAGAACTCTTAAATAGAATATAGAATAGAGATTATAGAACCCAGAATTTACAACATGGAAAGCAGAATACAGAATTTAGAATATAGAATACAGAATACTGAATATGGAATTTAGAACATAGAATGCAGAACACAGAATTTAGAATATAGAACACAGAATACTGAATATAGAATTTAGAACTAGGAGTGCAGAACACAGAATTTAGAAATTCGAATACAGAATACTGAATATAGAATTTAGAATATAGAATGTTGAACACAGAATATAGAATATACAGTAGACATTATCGAACCCAGAATTTAAAACATGGAATGCCGAACACAGAATTTAGAATATAGAATACAGAATACTGAATGTAGAATTTAGAACATATAATGCAGAACACAGAATTTAGAATATAGAATAAAGAATACTGAATACAGAATTTAGCATATAGAATGTAGAACACAGAATATAGAATATAGTATCCAGAATGCTGAATATAGAATTAAGAAATTGGAATGCAGAACACAGATTTTAGAATATAGAATACAGAATACACAATATAGAATTTAGAATATAAAATATAGAACACATAATATAGAATATACAATATGGAATGTAGAATAAATTATGAAGGATATAGAATGAAAATGACACAATATAGAATAGAGTAGAGAATATAGAACTCAGAATTTAGAACATAGACTGCAGAACACAGATTTTAGATTATACATACCGAGTAATGAATATAGAATTTAGAATATAGAATGTAAAACACAGAATATATAATATAGGATACGGAATGCAGAATATAGAATGTGGAATATAGAATGCAGAACACAAAATATAGAATATATAAAAGAGTATATAGAAGCCAGAATTTTGAACATGGAATGCAGAACACAGAATTTAGAATATAGAATACAGAATACTGAATTTAGAATTTTGAATATAGAATGTAGAACACAGAATTCAGAATATAGAATACAGAATACTGAATATAGAATTTAGAATACAGAAAATATAAACAGAATTTAGAATATAGAAAATGAAAGCAGAATATAGAATGTAGAATATAGAGTGAAGAACTCAATGTATTGAATATCTAAAAGAGAATATAGAACCTAGAATTTATTAATGGAATGCATAACACAGAATTTAGAATATAAAATACAGAATACTGAGTATAGTATTTAGAAAATAGAATGCAGAACACAGAATATAGTATATAGAATACAGAATACTGAATATAGGATTTAGAACATGGAATGCAGTACACAGAATTTAGAATATAGAATAAAGTATACTGAATATAGAATTTAGGATATAGAATGTAGAAAACAGAATATAGAACACAGAATAGAGAATATAGAATCCATAATTAAGAACATGGAATGCAGAACACAGAATATAGAATGTAGTATACAGAATACTGAATATAGAATTTAGAACATAGAATGCAGAACACAGAAAGTAATATATAGAATACAGAATACTGAATATAGGATTTAGAACATGGAATGCAGAACACAGAATTTAGAATATAGAATAAAGAAAACAGAATATAGAATTTAGCATATAGAATGTAGAAACATAATATAGAATATAGAATCCAGAATTTAGAACATGATATTCAGAACACTGAATTTGAAAATAGAATACAGAATACTGAATATAGAATTTAGAACATAGAATGCAGAACACAGAATTTAGAATATAGAATACAGAATACTGAATACAGAATTTAGAATATAGAATGTAGAACACAGAATATAGAATATGCAATCCAGAATTTTGAACATGAAATGCCGAACACAGAATTTAGAAAGTAGAATACAAAATACTGTATATAGAATTTAGAACATAGAATGCAGAACACAGAATTTAGAATACAGAATATACAATACTGAAAATAGAATATAGAAAATGGAATGCAGAACACAGAATTTACAGTATAGAAAAAAGAATACTGAATATAGATTAGAATATAGAATTTAGAATACAGAATATAGAATATAGAATACGCAATGCAAAATATATTATGTAGAGTATAGAATTAAGAACACACAATATAGAATAGACAATATAGAACCCAGAATTTAGATTATGGAATGCAGAACACATAATTTAGAATATAGAATACAGAATGCTGAATATAGAATTTAGAATATAGAATGCAGAACACAAAATATAGAATAGAGAATAGAGAATATAGAAGCCAGAATTTAGAACATGGAATGCAGAACACAGAATTGAGACTATAGAATACAGCGTACTGAATATAGAATTTAGAATATAGAATGTAGAACACAGTATATAGAATATAGAATACGGAATGCAGAATAAAGAATGTAGAATTTAGAATGAAGAACTCTGAAATCGAATATAGAATAGAGAATATAAAACCCAGAATTTAGAACATGGAAAGCAGAACATAGAATTTAGAATATAGAATACAGAATACTGAATATAGAATTTAGAATATAGAATGTATAACACAGAATATAGAATATAGAATACGGATTTTAGAATATAGAATTCACAATATAGAATGAAGAATACAGAATATAGAATATGGAAAAGAGAATACAGAACCAAGAACTAAGAACATTGAATGCAGAGCACAGAGTTTAGATTATAGGATACATAATACTGAATATAGAATTTAGAATATAGAATGTAGAACTCAGAATTAAGTATGTAGAATTCGAATGCAGAATATAGAATTCAGAATATAGAATGAAGAACACAGAATATAAAATATTGAAAACAGAATATAGAAATGAGGATTTAGAACATGGAATGCACAACACATAATTTATAATATAGAATACAGAATACTGAATATAGGATTAAGAGTAAAGGATGTAGAACACAGAATTTAAATTATAGAATACAGAATACTGAATATAGAATTTAGAATATAGAATGTAGAACACAGAATATAGAATATAGAATATAGAATAGAGAATCCAGAATTTAGAACATGGAATGCAGAACACAGAATTTAGAATATAGAATACAGAATACTGAATATAGAATTTAGAATATAGAATGTAGAACACAGAATATAGAATACGGAATGCAGAAATTAGAATGTACATTATCGAATGAAGAACACAGAATTTAGATTATAGAAAAGAGAATATAGAATCCAGAATATAGATCATGGAAATCAGAACACAGAATTGAAATATAGAATACAGAATACTGAATATAGATTTTAGAATATAGCATGTAGAACACAGAATATAGAATATAGTATACGAAATGCAAAATATAGTATGTGGAATATAGAATGAAGAACACACCATATAGAATATAGAATAAAGTATATAGAACCCAGAATTTAGAAGATGGAATGCAGAACACAGAATTTAGAATATAGAATACAGAGTACTGAATATAGAATTTAGATTATAGAATGTATAACACAGTATATAGAATATAGATTACGGAATGCAGAATAAAGTGTGTAGAATATGGAATGAAGAACTCTTAAATAGAATATAGAATAGAGATTATAGAACCCAGAATTTACAACATGGAAAGCAGAATACAGAATTTAGAATATAGAATACAGAATACTGAATATGGAATTTAGAACATAGAATGCAGAACACAGAATTTAGAATATAGAACACAGAATACTGAATATAGAATTTAGAACTAGGAGTGCAGAACACAGAATTTAGAAATTCGAATACAGAATACTGAATATAGAATTTAGAATATAGAATGTTGAACACAGAATATAGAATATACAGTAGACATTATCGAACCCAGAATTTAAAACATGGAATGCCGAACACAGAATTTAGAATATAGAATACAGAATACTGAATAAAATATATAGAACATGGAATGCAGAACATAGAATTTAGAATATAGAATAAAGAATACTGAATATAGAATTTAGAATATACAATGTAGAACCCAGGATATAGAATATAGAATTCGGAATGCAGAATATAGAATACAGGATATAGAATGTAACACAGAATGTAGAATATGGAAAACAGAATACAGAACCCAGAATAAAGAACATGGATCTCAGAAACAGAATTTAGAATATAGAATACAGAATACTGAATATAGAATTTAGAACATATAATGCAGAACACAGGATATAGAATATAGAATCCAGAATTTAGAACATGATATGCAGAACACTGAATTTAGAAAGAAGAATATAGAATACTGAATATAGAATTTAGAACATTGAATGCAGAACACAGAATTTAGAATATAGAATACAGAATACTGAATATGGAATTTAGAACTTAGAATGCAGAACACAGAATTTAGAATATTGAACACAGAATACTGAATATAGAATTTAGAACTAGGAGTGCAGAACACAGAATTTAGAAATTCGAATACAGAATACTGAATATAGAATTTAGAATATAGAACGTTGAACACAGAATATAGAATATAAAGTAGACATTATCGAACCCAGAATTTAAAACATGGAATGCCGAACACAGAATTTAGAATATAGAATACAGAATACTGAATATGGAATTTAGAACTTAGAATGCAGAACACAGAATTTAGAATATACTATACAGAATAATGAATATAGAATATAGAACATGGAATGCAGAACATAGAATTTAGAATATAGAGTAAAGTATACTGAATAAATAATTAAGAATATAGAATGTAGAACACAGAATATAGAATATGGAAACAGAATACAGAACCCAGAATTAAGAACATGGTATGCAGAACACAGAATTTAGAATATATAATACAGAATACTGTATATAGAATTTAGAACACAGAATTTGGAACACAGAATTTAGACTATAGAATACAGAATACTGAATATAGAATTTAGAATATAGATTGTGTAACACAGAATATAGAATATACAATACTTAATGCAGTATATTTAGTTTAAAACATAGAATGAATAACACAAAATATAGATTATAGAATAGAGAATATAGAAGCCAGAACTTAGAACATGGAATGCAGAACACAGAATTTAGAATATAGAATGTAAAATACTGAATATAGAATTAAGAATATAAAATGTAGAATACTGAATATACAATATAGAATACAGAATACTGAATATAGAATTTTGAATAAAGAATGTAGAACACAGAACATAGAATATAGAATAGAGAATATAGAAGCCAGAATTTAGAACATGGAATGCAGAACACAGAATTGAGACTATAGAATACAGCGTACTGAATATAGAATTTAGAATATAGAATGTAGAACACAGTATATAGAATATAGAATACGGAATGCAGAATAAAGAATGTAGAATATCCAATGAAGAACTCTGAAATCGAATAGAGAATAGAGAATATAGAACCCAGAATTTAGAACATGGAAAGCAGAACACAGAATATAGAATATAGAATACAGAATACTGAATATAGAATTTAGAACATAGAATGTGTAACACAGAATATAGATTATAGAATACGGATTTTAGAATATAGAATTCACAATATTGAATGAAGAACACAGAATATAGAATATGGAAAAGAGAATACAGAACCAAGAATTTAGAACATTGAATGCAGAGCACAGAGTTTAGATTATAAAATACATAATACTGAATATATAATTTAGAATATAGAATGTAGAACACAGAATTAAGTATGTAGAATTCGAATGCAGAATATAGAATTCAGAATATAGAATGAAGAACACAGAATATAAAATATTGAAAACAGAATATAGAACTGAGGATTTAGAAAATGTAATGCACAACACATAATATATAATATAGAATACAGAATACTGAATATAGGATTAAGGGTAAAGGATGTAGAACACAGAATTTAAATTATAGAATACAGAATACTGAATATAGAATTTAGAATATAGAATGTAGAACACACAATATAGAGTATAGAATATAGAATCCAGAATTTAGAACATGGAATGCAGAACACAGAATTTAGAATATAGAATACAGAATACTGAATATAGAATTTTGAATATAGAATGTAGAACACAGAATATAAAATATGGAAAACAGTATATAGAACCCAGAATTTAGAACATAAAATGCAGAACACAGTATTTATAATATGGAATACATATTCCTTAATATAGAATATAGAATATAGAATGTACAACAAAGAATATAGAATTTAGAATACGAAATGCAGAATATAGATTGTAGAATACAGAATAAATAACACAAAATATAGAAAATAGAATAGAGAATATAGAAGCCAGAATTTAGAACATGGGATTCAGAACACATAAATTAGAATATTGAATAAAGAATACTGAATATACTATTTAGAATTTAGAATGTAGAACACACAATATAGAATACAGAATACAGAATACAGAACACAGGATGAGGAACATGGAATGCAGAACACAGAATTTAGAATATAGAATACAGAATACTGAATATAGAATTTAGAATATAGAATGTAGAACACAGAATATAGAATACGGAATGCAGAAATTAGAATGTACATTATCGAATGAAGAACACAGAATTTAGATTATAGAAAAGAGAATATAGAATCCAGAATATAGATCATGGAAATCAGAACACAGAATTGAAATATAGAATACAGAATACTGAATATAGATTTTAGAATATAGCATGTAGAACACAGAATATAGAATATAGTATACGAAATGCAAAATATAGTATGTGGAATATAGAATGAAGAACACACCATATAGAATATAGAATAAAGTATATAGAACCCAGAATTTAGAAGATGGAATGCAGAACACAGAATTTAGAATATAGAATACAGAGTACTGAATATAGAATTTAGATTATAGAATGTATAACACAGTATATAGAATATAGATTACGGAATGCAGAATAAAGTGTGTAGAATATGGAATGAAGAACTCTTAAATAGAATATAGAATAGAGATTATAGAACCCAGAATTTACAACATGGAAAGCAGAATACAGAATTTAGAATATAGAATACAGAATACTGAATATGGAATTTAGAACATAGAATGCAGAACACAGAATTTAGAATATAGAACACAGAATACTGAATATAGAATTTAGAACTAGGAGTGCAGAACACAGAATTTAGAAATTCGAATACAGAATACTGAATATAGAATTTAGAATATAGAATGTTGAACACAGAATATAGAATATACAGTAGACATTATCGAACCCAGAATTTAAAACATGGAATGCCGAACACAGAATTTAGAATATAGAATACAGAATACTGAATGTAGAATTTAGAACATATAATGCAGAACACAGAATTTAGAATATAGAATAAAGAATACTGAATACAGAATTTAGCATATAGAATGTAGAACACAGAATATAGAATATAGTATCCAGAATGCTGAATATAGAATTAAGAAATTGGAATGCAGAACACAGATTTTAGAATATAGAATACAGAATACACAATATAGAATTTAGAATATAAAATATAGAACACATAATATAGAATATACAATATGGAATGTAGAATAAATTATGAAGGATATAGAATGAAAATGACACAATATAGAATAGAGTAGAGAATATAGAACTCAGAATTTAGAACATAGACTGCAGAACACAGATTTTAGATTATACATACCGAGTAATGAATATAGAATTTAGAATATAGAATGTAAAACACAGAATATATAATATAGGATACGGAATGCAGAATATAGAATGTGGAATATAGAATGCAGAACACAAAATATAGAATATATAAAAGAGTATATAGAAGCCAGAATTTTGAACATGGAATGCAGAACACAGAATTTAGAATATAGAATACAGAATACTGAATTTAGAATTTTGAATATAGAATGTAGAACACAGAATTCAGAATATAGAATACAGAATACTGAATATAGAATTTAGAATACAGAAAATATAAACAGAATTTAGAATATAGAAAATGAAAGCAGAATATAGAATGTAGAATATAGAGTGAAGAACTCAATGTATTGAATATCTAAAAGAGAATATAGAACCTAGAATTTATTAATGGAATGCATAACACAGAATTTAGAATATAAAATACAGAATACTGAGTATAGTATTTAGAAAATAGAATGCAGAACACAGAATATAGTATATAGAATACAGAATACTGAATATAGGATTTAGAACATGGAATGCAGTACACAGAATTTAGAATATAGAATAAAGTATACTGAATATAGAATTTAGGATATAGAATGTAGAAAACAGAATATAGAACACAGAATAGAGAATATAGAATCCATAATTAAGAACATGGAATGCAGAACACAGAATATAGAATGTAGTATACAGAATACTGAATATAGAATTTAGAACATAGAATGCAGAACACAGAAAGTAATATATAGAATACAGAATACTGAATATAGGATTTAGAACATGGAATGCAGAACACAGAATTTAGAATATAGAATAAAGAAAACAGAATATAGAATTTAGCATATAGAATGTAGAAACATAATATAGAATATAGAATCCAGAATTTAGAACATGATATTCAGAACACTGAATTTGAAAATAGAATACAGAATACTGAATATAGAATTTAGAACATAGAATGCAGAACACAGAATTTAGAATATAGAATACAGAATACTGAATACAGAATTTAGAATATAGAATGTAGAACACAGAATATAGAATATGCAATCCAGAATTTTGAACATGAAATGCCGAACACAGAATTTAGAAAGTAGAATACAAAATACTGTATATAGAATTTAGAACATAGAATGCAGAACACAGAATTTAGAATACAGAATATACAATACTGAAAATAGAATATAGAAAATGGAATGCAGAACACAGAATTTACAGTATAGAAAAAAGAATACTGAATATAGATTAGAATATAGAATTTAGAATACAGAATATAGAATATAGAATACGCAATGCAAAATATATTATGTAGAGTATAGAATTAAGAACACACAATATAGAATAGACAATATAGAACCCAGAATTTAGATTATGGAATGCAGAACACATAATTTAGAATATAGAATACAGAATGCTGAATATAGAATTTAGAATATAGAATGCAGAACACAAAATATAGAATAGAGAATAGAGAATATAGAAGCCAGAATTTAGAACATGGAATGCAGAACACAGAATTGAGACTATAGAATACAGCGTACTGAATATAGAATTTAGAATATAGAATGTAGAACACAGTATATAGAATATAGAATACGGAATGCAGAATAAAGAATGTAGAATTTAGAATGAAGAACTCTGAAATCGAATATAGAATAGAGAATATAAAACCCAGAATTTAGAACATGGAAAGCAGAACATAGAATTTAGAATATAGAATACAGAATACTGAATATAGAATTTAGAATATAGAATGTATAACACAGAATATAGAATATAGAATACGGATTTTAGAATATAGAATTCACAATATAGAATGAAGAATACAGAATATAGAATATGGAAAAGAGAATACAGAACCAAGAACTAAGAACATTGAATGCAGAGCACAGAGTTTAGATTATAGGATACATAATACTGAATATAGAATTTAGAATATAGAATGTAGAACTCAGAATTAAGTATGTAGAATTCGAATGCAGAATATAGAATTCAGAATATAGAATGAAGAACACAGAATATAAAATATTGAAAACAGAATATAGAAATGAGGATTTAGAACATGGAATGCACAACACATAATTTATAATATAGAATACAGAATACTGAATATAGGATTAAGAGTAAAGGATGTAGAACACAGAATTTAAATTATAGAATACAGAATACTGAATATAGAATTTAGAATATAGAATGTAGAACACAGAATATAGAATATAGAATAGAGAATAGAGAATCCAGAATTTAGAACATGGAATGCAGAACACAGAATTTAGAATATAGAATACAGAATACTGAATATAGAATTTAGAATATAGAATGTAGAACACAGAATATAAAATATGGAAAACAGAATATAGAACCCAGAATTTAGAACATAGAATGCAGAACACAGAATGTATAATATGGAATACATATTCCTTAATATAGAATATAGAATATAGAATGTAGACCACAGAATATAGAATTTAGAAAATGGAATGCAGAACACAGAATTTAGAATATAGAATACAGAATACTGAATATTCAATTTAGAATATAGGATGTAGAACACAGAATTTAGAATATAGTATACAGAATGCTGAATTTAGAATTTAGAATATAGAATGTAGAACCCAGAATAGAGAATAGAGAATAGAGTATATGGAATCCAGAATTTAGAAAATGGAATGCAAACCCAGAATATAGAATATAGAACACAGAATACTGAATATAGAATTTAGAACAAAGAATGCAGAACAAAGAATTTAGAATATAGAATATAGAATGTTTAATAAAGAACTTAGAGTATAGAATGTAGAACACAGAATAGAGAATAGAGAATAGAGAATATATAACCCAGAATTTAGAACATGGAATGCAGAACACAGAATTTAGAATATAGAATACCGAACACTGACTATAGAATTTAGAATATAGAATGTATAACACAGAATATAGAATATAGAATACTGAATGCAGTACATTTAATATTGAATATAGAATGAATAACACAAAATGTAGAATATAGAATAGAGAATATAGAAGCCAGAATTTAGAACATGGAATGCAGAACACAGAATTTAGAATATACAATGCAGAATACTGAATATAGAATTTAGAATAAAGAATTTACAATAATGAATATAGAATTTAGAATATAGAATATAGAACACGGGATATAGAATATACAATAGGGAATGCAGATTATAGAATACAGAATATAGAATTTAGAAAACAGAATATAGAATATGGAAAACAGAATACAGAACACAGAATATAGAACATGGAAAGAAGAACACAGAGTTTAGAATATTGAATAGAAATTACTAAATATAGAATTTAGAATATAGAATGTAGAACACGTAATATAGAATATACAATTCAGAATGCAGAATATAGAATAAAGAATATTGAATGTAGAAAACAGAATATAGAATATGGAAAAGAGTATACAGAAGCCAGAATTTAGAACATGGAATGCAGAACACAGAATTCAGAATATAGAATACAGAATACTGAATATAGAATTTAGAACATAGAATGCGGAACACAGAATACAGAATATAGAATACAATATACTGAATATATAATTTAGAACATGGAATGCAGAACACAGAATTTCGAATATAGAATACAGTATAATGCATATAGAATTTCGAATATTGATTGTAGAACACAGACTATAGAATATTGAATAGAGAATATAGAGAACTGAATTAAGAACATGGAATGCAGAACAAAGAATTTTGAGTATAGAATACAGAATACTGTTTATAGAATTTAGAAATTAGAATGTAAAACACAGAATATAGAATATAGAATACGGAATACAGAATATAGATTTTAGAATATAGAATGAAGAACACAAAATATAGAAAATACAATAGAGAATATAGAAGCCAGAATTTAGAACATGGGATTCAGAACACATAAATAAGAATATTGAATAAAGAATACTGAATATACTATTTAGAATTTAGAATGTAGAACACACAATATAGAATACAGAATACAGAATACAGAACACAGGATGAAGAACATGGAATGCAGAACACAGAATTTACAATATATAATACCGAATACTGAAAATAGAATTTAGATTAAAGTATGTAGAACACAGTACATAGAATATAGAATAGAGTATAAAGAACCCAGAATTTAGAACATGGATGCACAACACAGAATTTAGAATATAGAATACAGAATTTTAACATAGTAAATAGAAACCGAATGTAGAACACAGAATTTAGAATATAGAATACAGAACACTGAACATAGAATTTAGTATATAGAATGTAGAACACATAACATAGAATATAGAATAGAGAATATAGAACCCAGTATTAAGAACATGGAATGCAGAACAAAGAATTTAGAATATAGAATACAGAATACTGAATATACAATTTAGAATATAGAATGTAGAACACAGAAAATAGAATATAGAGTACGGAATGCAGAATATAGCATGTAGAACACAGAATTTAGAATATAGTATACAGAATACTGAACGGAATGCAGAAAATAGAATTTAAAGTATAGAATGAAGATCACAGAATATAGAATATAATATAGAGTATATAGAAGCCAAAATTTACAACATCAAATGCAGAAGACAGAATTTAGAATATAGAATACAGAATACTGCATATAAAATTTAGAATATAGAACGTAGAACCCACAATATAGAATATAGAATAGAGAATATAGAACCCATAATTTAGAACAAGGAATGCAGTACATAGAATTTAGAATATAGAATGTAGAACACAGAATTTAGAATATAGAATACGGAATGCAGAAAATAGGATTTACAATATAGAAAAAGAACACAGTACATAGAATAGAGAATAGTGAATAGAGAACCCAGAATTTCGAAAATTAAATGCAGAACAAAGAATTTAGAATATAGAATACAGAATACTTTATATAGGATATAGAGCATGGAATGCAGAACACAGAATTTAGAATATAGTATTCAGAATACTGAATAAAGAATTTAGAATATAGAATTTACAACACAGTATATAGAGTATAGAAAAAAGAATATAGAATCCAGAATTTAGAAAATGGAATGCAGAACACAGAATATAGAATATATAATACAGAATACTGAATATACAATTTAGAATATAGAATGAATAACACACAATATAGAATATAGAAAACGGAATACAGAATATAGAATATAGAATATAGAATGAATAACACAGAATATAGAATATAGAAAACAAAATTAAGAATTTAGAATACAGAATATAGAATGTAGGAAACAGAATATAGAATGTAAAATCAGAATATATTAAATGGAAAAGAGAATGCAGAATTTAGAATACAGAATATAGAATGTACAAATCAGAATACAGAATATGGAAAACAGAATACAAAAGACAGAATTAAGAACATGGAATGCAGAACATAGAATTTAGAATATAGAATACAGAATACTGAATATAGAATTTAGAACATAGAATGCGTAACACAGAATTTACAATATAGAATACAATATACTGAATATATTATTTAGAACATGGAATGCAAAACACAGAATTTAGAATATAGAATACAGATAATGAATATACTATTTCGAATATAGAGTGTAGAACACAGATTATACAATATATAATTGAGAATATAGAACACTGAATTTAGATCATGGAATGTAGAACACAGAATTTAGAGTATAGAATACAGAATAGTGTATATTGAATTTAGAACATAGAATGTAGCACACAGAATATAGAATATAGAATACGGAATACTGAGTATACAATCTAGAATATACAATGTAGATCACAGAATTTAGAATATAGTATAAGGAATGCTTAATATAGAATACAGAATAAAGAATGTAGAACACAGAATATACAATATGGGAAACAGAATACAGAACCCAGAATTTAGAACATGGATTGCAGAACACAGAATTTAGAGTATAGAATACAGAATACTGAATATAGAATTTAGAATAGAGAATCTAGAAAACAGAAAATAGAATAGAGAATAGAGAATATAGAAGCCAGAGTTTAGAACAAGGAATGCAGAACACAGAATTTAGAATATAGGATACAGAATACTGAATAGAGAATTTAGAATATAGAATGTAAAACACAGAATTTAGAATAAAGATTTACGAATGCAGAAAATAGAATTTAGAATATAGAATGAAGAACACAGAATATAGAATATTGAATAGAGAATATAGAACCCAGATTTTAGAACATGGAAAGCAAAACACAGAATTTAGAATAGAGAATACTGAACACTGAATATAGAATTTAGAATATTGATTGTAGAAAACAGCATATAGAATTTAGAATATGGAATACTAAATAAAGAATTTAGAATATAGAATGTAGAACACAGAATAAAGAATATAGAATACAAAATACTGAATATTGAATTTAGAATATAGAAAGTAAAAATCAGAATATAGAATATAGAATAGAGAATATATAACACAGAATTTAAAACATGAAATGCAGAACACATAATGTAGAATACAGTATACAGAATACTGAATATAGAATTTAGAACATGGAATGCAGAACACAGAATTTCAAATACAGAATAGAGAATGCTGAATACAGAATTTAGAATATAGAATGTAGAACACAGAATATACAATATAGAATACTGAATGCAGTATATTTAATGTCGAATATTGAAAGTATAACACAAAATTTAGAATATAGAATAGAGAATATAGAAGCCAGAGTTTAGAACATGGAATGCAAAACACAGAATTTAGAATATACAGTGCAGAATACAGAATATAGCATTTAGAATATAGAATGTAGAATACTGAATAGAGAATTTAGAATATAGAATGTAGAACACAGAATATAGAATATAGAATAGAGAATAGAGAACCCAGAATTTAGGACATGGAATGTAGAACACAGAATTTAAAATATAGAATACAGAATACTGAATATAGAATTCAGAAAATAGAATGAAGAACACAGAATTTAGAATATAGAATACGGAATTCAGAATATAGAGTTCACAATATTTAATGAAGATACAGAATATAGAATATGGAAAACAGAATACAGAAACAATAAATTAGAACATTGAATGCAGAGCACAGAATTTAGAATATAGAATACAGAATACTGAATATAGAATTTAGAATATAGAATGTAGAACACAGAATATAAAACATAGTATACGGAATGCACTATATAGTATACAGAAAATAGAATTTAGAACACAGAATATAGAATATGAAAACAAAATACAAAACAAAGAATTTAGAACATGGAATGAAGAACACAGAATTTAGAATATTGAATAAAGATCACTGAATATAGAAATAGAATATAGAATGTAGAACACAGAAATTATAATATAGAATACAAAATACTGAATATACAATTTAGAATATAGAATGCAGAACACAGAATATAGAATAGAGAATAGAGAATATAGAAGCCAGAAATTAGAATGTGGAATGCAGAACACAGAATGTAGAATATAGAATACAGAATACTGAATATAGAATTTAGAACATAGAATGCAGAACACAGAATTTAGAATATAGAATACAGAATACTGAATATACTATTTAGAGCATGGAATTCAGAACACACAATTTAGAATATTGTATTCAGACTACTGAATATAGAATTTAGAATATGGAATTTAGAACACAGTATATAGAAAAAAGAATACAGAAACCAGAATTTTGAACATGGAATGCAGAACACAGAATTTAGAATATATAATACAGAATACTGTATATAGAATTTAGAACACAGAATTTGGAACACAGAATTTAGACTATAGAATACAGAATACTGAATATAGAATTTAGAATATAGATTGTGTAACACAGAATATAGAATATACAATACTTAATGCAGTATATTTAGTTTAAAACATAGAATGAATAACACAAAATATAGATTATAGAATAGAGAATATAGAAGCCAGAACTTAGAACATGGAATGCAGAACACAGAATTTAGAATATAGAATGTAAAATACTGAATATAGAATTAAGAATATAAAATGTAGAATACTGAATATACAATATAGAATACAGAATACTGAATATAGAATTTTGAATAAAGAATGTAGAACACAGAACATAGAATATAGAATAGAGAATATAGAAGCCAGAATTTAGAACATGGAATGCAGAACACAGAATTGAGACTATAGAATACAGCGTACTGAATATAGAATTTAGAATATAGAATGTAGAACACAGTATATAGAATATAGAATACGGAATGCAGAATAAAGAATGTAGAATATCCAATGAAGAACTCTGAAATCGAATAGAGAATAGAGAATATAGAACCCAGAATTTAGAACATGGAAAGCAGAACACAGAATATAGAATATAGAATACAGAATACTGAATATAGAATTTAGAACATAGAATGTGTAACACAGAATATAGATTATAGAATACGGATTTTAGAATATAGAATTCACAATATTGAATGAAGAACACAGAATATAGAATATGGAAAAGAGAATACAGAACCAAGAATTTAGAACATTGAATGCAGAGCACAGAGTTTAGATTATAAAATACATAATACTGAATATATAATTTAGAATATAGAATGTAGAACACAGAATTAAGTATGTAGAATTCGAATGCAGAATATAGAATTCAGAATATAGAATGAAGAACACAGAATATAAAATATTGAAAACAGAATATAGAACTGAGGATTTAGAAAATGTAATGCACAACACATAATATATAATATAGAATACAGAATACTGAATATAGGATTAAGGGTAAAGGATGTAGAACACAGAATTTAAATTATAGAATACAGAATACTGAATATAGAATTTAGAATATAGAATGTAGAACACACAATATAGAGTATAGAATATAGAATATAGAATCCAGAATTTAGAACATGGAATGCAGAACACAGAATTTAGAATATAGAATACAGAATACTGAATATAGAATTTTGAATATAGAATGTAGAACACAGAATATAAAATATGGAAAACAGTATATAGAACCCAGAATTTAGAACATAAAATGCAGAACACAGTATTTATAATATGGAATACATATTCCTTAATATAGAATATAGAATATAGAATGTACAACAAAGAATATAGAATTTAGAATACGAAATGCAGAATATAGATTGTAGAATACAGAATAAATAACACAAAATATAGAAAATAGAATAGAGAATATAGAAGCCAGAATTTAGAACATGGGATTCAGAACACATAAATTAGAATATTGAATAAAGAATACTGAATATACTATTTAGAATTTAGAATGTAGAACACACAATATAGAATACAGAATACAGAATACAGAACACAGGATGAGGAACATGGAATGCAGAACACAGAATTTAGAATATAGAATACAGAATACTGAATATAGAATTTAGAATATAGAATGTAGAACACAGAATATAGAATACGGAATGCAGAAATTAGAATGTACATTATCGAATGAAGAACACAGAATTTAGATTATAGAAAAGAGAATATAGAATCCAGAATATAGATCATGGAAATCAGAACACAGAATTGAAATATAGAATACAGAATACTGAATATAGATTTTAGAATATAGCATGTAGAACACAGAATATAGAATATAGTATACGAAATGCAAAATATAGTATGTGGAATATAGAATGAAGAACACACCATATAGAATATAGAATAAAGTATATAGAACCCAGAATTTAGAAGATGGAATGCAGAACACAGAATTTAGAATATAGAATACAGAGTACTGAATATAGAATTTAGATTATAGAATGTATAACACAGTATATAGAATATAGATTACGGAATGCAGAATAAAGTGTGTAGAATATGGAATGAAGAACTCTTAAATAGAATATAGAATAGAGATTATAGAACCCAGAATTTACAACATGGAAAGCAGAATACAGAATTTAGAATATAGAATACAGAATACTGAATATGGAATTTAGAACATAGAATGCAGAACACAGAATTTAGAATATAGAACACAGAATACTGAATATAGAATTTAGAACTAGGAGTGCAGAACACAGAATTTAGAAATTCGAATACAGAATACTGAATATAGAATTTAGAATATAGAATGTTGAACACAGAATATAGAATATACAGTAGACATTATCGAACCCAGAATTTAAAACATGGAATGCCGAACACAGAATTTAGAATATAGAATAGAGAATACTGAATGTAGAATTTAGAACATATAATGCAGAACACAGAATTTAGAATATAGAATAAAGAATACTGAATACAGAATTTAGCATATAGAATGTAGAACACAGAATATAGAATATAGTATCCAGAATGCTGAATATAGAATTAAGAAATTGGAATGCAGAACACAGATTTTAGAATATAGAATACAGAATACACAATATAGAATTTAGAATATAAAATATAGAACACATAATATAGAATATACAATATGGAATGTAGAATAAATTATGAAGGATATAGAATGAAAATGACACAATATAGAATAGAGTAGAGAATATAGAACTCAGAATTTAGAACATAGACTGCAGAACACAGATTTTAGATTATACATACCGAGTAATGAATATAGAATTTAGAATATAGAATGTAAAACACAGAATATATAATATAGGATACGGAATGCAGAATATAGAATGTGGAATATAGAATGCAGAACACAAAATATAGAATATATAAAAGAGTATATAGAAGCCAGAATTTTGAACATGGAATGCAGAACACAGAATTTAGAATATAGAATACAGAATACTGAATTTAGAATTTTGAATATAGAATGTAGAACACAGAATTCAGAATATAGAATACAGAATACTGAATATAGAATTTAGAATACAGAAAATATAAACAGAATTTAGAATATAGAAAATGAAAGCAGAATATAGAATGTAGAATATAGAGTGAAGAACTCAATGTATTGAATATCTAAAAGGGAATATAGAACCTAGAATTTATTAATGGAATGCATAACACAGAATTTAGAATATAAAATACAGAATACTGAGTATAGTATTTAGAAAATAGAATGCAGAACACAGAATATAGTATATAGAATACAGAATACTGAATATAGGATTTAGAACATGGAATGCAGTACACAGAATTTAGAATATAGAATAAAGTATACTGAATATAGAATTTAGGATATAGAATGTAGAAAACAGAATATAGAACACAGAATAGAGAATATAGAATCCATAATTAAGAACATGGAATGCAGAACACAGAATATAGAATGTAGTATACAGAATACTGAATATAGAATTTAGAACATAGAATGCAGAACACAGAAAGTAATATATAGAATACAGAATACTGAATATAGGATTTAGAACATGGAATGCAGAACACAGAATTTAGAATATAGAATAAAGAAAACAGAATATAGAATTTAGCATATAGAATGTAGAAACATAATATAGAATATAGAATCCAGAATTTAGAACATGATATTCAGAACACTGAATTTGAAAATAGAATACAGAATACTGAATATAGAATTTAGAACATAGAATGCAGAACACAGAATTTAGAATATAGAATACAGAATACTGAATACAGAATTTAGAATATAGAATGTAGAACACAGAATATAGAATATGCAATCCAGAATTTTGAACATGAAATGCCGAACACAGAATTTAGAAAGTAGAATACAAAATACTGTATATAGAATTTAGAACATAGAATGCAGAACACAGAATTTAGAATACAGAATATACAATACTGAAAATAGAATATAGAAAATGGAATGCAGAACACAGAATTTACAGTATAGAAAAAAGAATACTGAATATAGATTAGAATATAGAATTTAGAATACAGAATATAGAATATAGAATACGCAATGCAAAATATATTATGTAGAGTATAGAATTAAGAACACACAATATAGAATAGACAATATAGAACCCAGAATTTAGATTATGGAATGCAGAACACATAATTTAGAATATAGAATACAGAATGCTGAATATAGAATTTAGAATATAGAATGCAGAACACAAAATATAGAATAGAGAATAGAGAATATAGAAGCCAGAATTTAGAACATGGAATGCAGAACACAGAATTGAGACTATAGAATACAGCGTACTGAATATAGAATTTAGAATATAGAATGTAGAACACAGTATATAGAATATAGAATACGGAATGCAGAATAAAGAATGTAGAATTTAGAATGAAGAACTCTGAAATCGAATATAGAATAGAGAATATAAAACCCAGAATTTAGAACATGGAAAGCAGAACATAGAATTTAGAATATAGAATACAGAATACTGAATATAGAATTTAGAATATAGAATGTATAACACAGAATATAGAATATAGAATACGGATTTTAGAATATAGAATTCACAATATAGAATGAAGAATACAGAATATAGAATATGGAAAAGAGAATACAGAACCAAGAACTAAGAACATTGAATGCAGAGCACAGAGTTTAGATTATAGGATACATAATACTGAATATAGAATTTAGAATATAGAATGTAGAACTCAGAATTAAGTATGTAGAATTCGAATGCAGAATATAGAATTCAGAATATAGAATGAAGAACACAGAATATAAAATATTGAAAACAGAATATAGAAATGAGGATTTAGAACATGGAATGCACAACACATAATTTATAATATAGAATACAGAATACTGAATATAGGATTAAGAGTAAAGGATGTAGAACACAGAATTTAAATTATAGAACACAGAATACTGAATATAGAATTTAGAATATAGAATGTAGAACACAGAATATAGAATATAGAATATAGAATAGAGAATCCAGAATTTAGAACATGGAATGCAGAACACAGAATTTAGAATATACAATGCAGAATACTGAATATAGAATTTAGAATAAAGAATTTACAATAATGAATATAGAATATAGAATATAGAATATAGAACACGGGATATAGAATATACAATAGGGAATGCAGATTATAGAATACAGAATATAGAATTTAGAAAACAGAATATAGAATATGGAAAACAGAATACAGAACACAGAATATAGAACATGGAAAGAAGAACACAGAGTTTAGAATATTGAATAGAAATTACTAAATATAGAATTTAGAATATAGAATGTAGAACACGTAATATAGAATATACAATTCAGAATGCAGAATATAGAATAAAGAATATTGAATGTAGAAAACAGAATATAGAATATGGAAAAGAGTATACAGAAGCCAGAATTTAGAACATGGAATGCAGAACACAGAATTCAGAATATAGAATACAGAATACTGAATATAGAATTTAGAACATAGAATGCGGAACACAGAATACAGAATATAGAATACAATATACTGAATATATAATTTAGAACATGGAATGCAGAACACAGAATTTCGAATATAGAATACAGTATAATGCATATAGAATTTCGAATATTGATTGTAGAACACAGACTATAGAATATTGAATAGAGAATATAGAGAACTGAATTAAGAACATGGAATGCAGAACAAAGAATTTTGAGTATAGAATACAGAATACTGTTTATAGAATTTAGAAATTAGAATGTAAAACACAGAATATAGAATATAGAATACGGAATACAGAATATAGATTTTAGAATATAGAATGAAGAACACAAAATATAGAAAATACAATAGAGAATATAGAAGCCAGAATTTAGAACATGGGATTCAGAACACATAAATAAGAATATTGAATAAAGAATACTGAATATACTATTTAGAATTTAGAATGTAGAACACACAATATAGAATACAGAATACAGAATACAGAACACAGGATGAAGAACATGGAATGCAGAACACAGAATTTACAATATATAATACCGAATACTGAAAATAGAATTTAGATTAAAGTATGTAGAACACAGTACATAGAATATAGAATAGAGTATATAGAACCCAGAATTTAGAACATGGATGCACAACACAGAATTTAGAATATAGAATACAGAATTTTAACATAGTAAATAGAAACCGAATGTAGAACACAGAATTTAGAATATAGAATACAGAACACTGAATATAGAATTTAGTATATAGAATGTAGAACACATAACATAGAATATAGAATAGAGAATATAGAACCCAGTATTAAGAACATGGAATGCAGAACAAAGAATTTAGAATATAGAATACAGAATACTGAATATACAATTTAGAATAAAGAATGTAGAACACAGAAAATAGAATATAGAGTACGGAATGCAGAATATAGCATGTAGAACACAGAATTTAGAATATAGTATACAGAATACTGAACGGAATGCAGAAAATAGAATTTAAACTATAGAATGAATATCACAGAATATAGAATATAATATAGAGTATATAGAAGCCAAAATTTACAACATCAAATGCAGAAGACAGAATTTAGAATATAGAATACAGAATACTGCATATAAAATTTAGAATATAGAACGTAGAACACACAATATAGAATATAGAATAGAGAATATAGAACCCATAATTTAGAACAAGGAATGCAGTACATACAATTTAGAATATAGAATGTAGAACACAGAATTTAGAATATAGAATACGGAATGCAGAAAATAGGATTTACAATATAGAAAAAGAACACAGTACATAGAATAGAGAATAGTGAATAGAGAACCCAGAATTTCGAAAATTAAATGCAGAACAAAGAATTTAGAATATAGAATACAGAATACTTTATATAGGATATAGAGCATGGAATGCAGAACACAGAATTTAGAATATAGTATTCAGAATACTGAATAAAGAATTTAGAATATAGAATTTACAACACAGTATATAGAGTATAGAAAAAAGAATATAGAATCCAGAATTTAGAAAATGGAATGCAGAACACAGAATATAGAATATATAATACAGAATACTGAATATACAATTTAGAATATAGAATGAATAACACACAATATAGAATATAGAAAACGGAATACAGAATATAGAATATAGAATATAGAATGAATAACACAGAATATAGAATATAGAAAACAAAATTAAGAATTTAGAATACAGAATATAGAATGTAGGAAACAGAATATAGAATGTAAAATCAGAATATATTAAATGGAAAAGAGAATGCAGAATTTAGAATACAGAATATAGAATGTACAAATCAGAATACAGAATATGGAAAACAGAATACAAAAGACAGAATTAAGAACATGGAATGCAGAACATAGAATTTAGAATATAGAATACAGAATACTGAATATAGAATTTAGAACATAGAATGCGTAACACAGAATTTACAATATAGAATACAATATACTGAATATATTATTTAGAACATGGAATGCAAAACACAGAATTTAGAATATAGAATACAGATAATGAATATACTATTTCGAATATAGATTGTAGAACACAGATTATACAATATATAATTGAGAATATAGAACACTGAATTTAGATCATGGAATGTAGAACACAGAATTTAGAGTATAGAATACAGAATAGTGTATATTGAATTTAGAACATAGAATGTAGCACACAGAATATAGAATATAGAATACGGAATACTGAGTATACAATCTAGAATATACAATGTAGATCACAGAATTTAGAATATAGTATAAGGAATGCTTAATATAGAATACAGAATAAAGAATGTAGAACACAGAATATACAATATGGGAAACAGAATACAGAACCCAGAATTTAGAACATGGATTGCAGAACACAGAATTTAGAGTATAGAATACAGAATACTGAATATAGAATTTAGAATAGAGAATCTAGAAAACAGAAAATACAATAGAGAATAGAGAATATAGAAGCCAGAGTTTAGAACAAGGAATGCAGAACACAGAATTTAGAATATAGGATACAGAATACTGAATAGAGAATTTAGAATATAGAATGTAAAACACAGAATTTAGAATAAAGATTTACGAATGCAGAAAATAGAATTTAGAATATAGAATGAAGAACACAGAATATAGAATATTGAATAGAGAATATAGAACCCAGATTTTAGAACATGGAAAGCAAAACACAGAATTTAGAATAGAGAATACTGAACACTGAATATAGAATTTAGAATATTGATTGTAGAAAACAGCATATAGAATTTAGAATATGGAATACTAAATAAAGAATTTAGAATATAGAATGTAGAACACAGAATAAAGAATATAGAATACAAAATACTGAATATTGAATTTAGAATATAGAATGTAAAAATCAGAATATAGAATATAGAATAAAGAATATATAACACAGAATTTAAAACATGAAATGCAGAACACATAATGTAGAATATAGTATACAGAATACTGAATATAGAATTTAGAACATGGAATGCAGAACACAGAATTTCAAATACAGAATACAGAATGCTGAATACAGAATTTAGAATATAGAATGTAGAACACAGAATATACAATATAGAATACTGAATGCAGTATATTTAATGTCGAATATTGAAAGTATAACACAAAATTTAGAATATAGAATAGAGAATATAGAAGCCAGAGTTTAGAACATGGAATGCAAAACACAGAATTTAGAATATACAGTGCAGAATACAGAATATAGCATTTAGAATATAGAATGTAGAATACTGAATAGAGAATTTAGAATATAGAATGTAGAACACAGAATATAGAATATAGAATAGAGAATAGAGAACCCAGAATTTAGGACATGGAATGTAGAACACAGAATTTAAAATATAGAATACAGAATACTGAATATAGAATTCAGAAAATAGAATGAAGAACACAGAATTTAGAATATAGAATACGGAATTCAGAATATAGAATTCACAATATTAAATGAAGATACAGAATATAGAATATGGAAAACAGAATACAGAAACAAGAAATTAGAACATTGAATGCAGAGCACAGAATTTAAAATATTCAATATAGAATACTGAATATAGAATTAAGAATATAGAATGTAGAACGCAGAATATAGAATATAGTATATGGAATGCAGTATATAGTATACAGAAAATAGAATTTAGAACACAGAATATAGAATATGGAAACAAAATACAAAACCCAGAATTTAGAACATGGAATGCAGAACACAGAATTTAGAATATTGAATATAGATCACTGAATATAGAAATAGAATATAGAATGTAGAACACAGAAATTAGAATATAGAATACAAAATACTGAATAAACAATTTAGAATATAGAATGAAGAACACAGAATATAGAATAGAGAATAGAGAATATAGAAGCCAGAAAATAGAACGTGGAATGCAGAACACAGAATATAGAATATACAATACAGAATACTGAATGTAGAATTTAGAACATAGAATGCAGAACACAGAATTTAGAATATAGAATACAGAATACTGAATATATTATTTAGAGCATGGAATTCAGAACACAGAATTTAGAATATTGTATTCAGAATACTGAATATAGAATTTAGAATATGGAATTTAGAACACAGTATATAGAAAAAAGAATACAGAAACCAGAATTTTGAACATGGAATGCAGAACACAAAATTTAGAATATATAATACAGAATACTGTATATAGAATTTAGAACACAGAATTTGGAACACAGAATTTAGACTATAGAATACAGAATACAGAATATAGAATTTAGAAACTAGATTGTGTAACACAGAATATAGAATATAGAATACTTAATGCAGTATATTTAGTTTAAAACTTAGAATGAATAACACAAAATATACAATATAGAATAGAGAATATAGAAGACAGAACTTAGAACATGGAATGAAGAACACTGAATTTAGAATATACAATGTAAAATACTGAATATAGAATTAAGAATATAAAATGTAGAATACTGAATATACAATATAGAATACAGAATACTGAATATAGAATTTTGAATAAAGAATTTAGAACACAGAACATAGAATATAAAATAGAGAATATAGAACCCAGAATTAAGAACATTGAACGCAGAACCCAGAATTTAGAATATAGAATGCAGAATACTGAAAATAGAATTTCGATAATGAATGCAGGACACAGAATTAAGAATATAGAATACAGAATGATGAATATAGAATTTAAAATGTAGAATGTAGAACACAGAATATAGAATATACTATAGAAATGCAAAATATAGTATGTAGAATATTGAATGAAAATCACACAGTATAGAATAGAGAATAGAGAATATAGAACCCAGAACTTAGAAGATGGAATGCAGAACACAGAATTAAGAATGTAGTATACAGAGTACTGAATATAGAATTTAGAATATAGAATGTAGAACACAGTATATACAATATAGAATACGGAATGCAGAATATAGAATGAAGAATATAGAATGAAGAACTCTGAAATAGAATATAGACTATAGAATATAGAACCCAGAATTTACAACATGGAATGCAGAACACAGAATTTAGAATACAGAATACTGAATATAGAAATTAGGAAATGGAATGCAGAACACAGAGTTTAGATATAGAATACAGAATACTGTATATAGAATGTAAAATATAGAATGAAGAACACAATATATAGAATATATAAAAGAGAATAAAGAACCCAGTAATTAGAAATGGAATGCCGAACACTGAATTTAGAATATAGAATATAGAATACTGAATATAGAATTTATAATATTGAATGTAGAACACAGAATATAGAATATAGAATACGGAATGCAGAATATAGAATACAGAATATAGAATGTAGAACACAGAATATAGAATATGGAAAACAGAATACAGGACTTAGAATTTAGAACATGTAATGCAGAACACAGGATTTAGAATATAGAATACAAATTACTGAATCTAGGATTTAGTACATAGATTGCAGAACACTGAATTTAGAATATTGAATACAGAATAAAGAATATAGAATTTAGAACAAGGATTGCAGAACACAGAATTTAGATTATAGTGTTCAGGATACTGAATATAGAATTTAGAATATTGAATTTAAAACACAGTATATAGAATATAGAAAAAAGAATATAGAAACCCGAATTTAGAACATGGAATGCAGAACACAGAACTTAGAATATAGAATACAGAATACTGAATATAGAATTTAGAATATAGAATGTATAAAACAGAATATAGAATATAGATTACTGAATGCAGTAGATTTAATGTAGAATATTGCATGAATAACACAAAATTTATAATATAGAATAGAGAATATGGAAGCCAGAATTTAGAACATGGAATGCAGAACACAGAATTTATAATATACAATGCAGAATACTGAATATGGAATTTAGAATGTAGAATGTAGAATACTGAATATAAAATTTAGAATATAGAATGTAGAACACAGAATATAGAATATTCAATACGGAATGCAGAGTATAGAATACAGATTATAGAATTTAGAAAACCGAATTTACAATATGGAAAACAGAATACAAAAACCAGAATTAAGAACATGAAATGCAGAAAACAGAAGTTATAATATAGAATACAGAATACTGAATAAAGTGTTTAGAACATAAAAGGCAGAGCACAAAATTTTGAATATACAATACACAATAATCAATATAGAATTTAGAATATACAATGTAGAACACAGAATATGGAATATACAATACAGAATACTGAATATACAATTTAGAATATAGAATGTACAACACAGAATATAGAATAGAGAACAGAGACTATAGAACCCAGAATTTAGAACATGGAATGCAGAAAACACAATTAAGTATATAGAATACAGAATACTGAATATAGAATTTAGAATATAGGATGTAGAACACAGAATATAGAATATAGAAAAAAGAAAGCAGAATATAGAATGAAGAACACATAATTCAGATTATAGAAAAGAGAGTATAGAACCCAGAATTTAGATGATGGAATGCAGAACACAGAAGTTAGAATATAGAATACAGAATAATTAATATAGAATTTAGAATATAGAAAGAATAACACAGAATATAGAATATAGAATACTGAATGCAGTATATTTAATATAGAACATAGAATAAATTACTCAAAATATAGAATATAGAATAGAGAATAGAGAAGCCAAAATTTAGAACATGGAATGCAGAACACAAAATTAGAATATACAATGCAGAATACTGAATATAATATTTAGAGTATAGAATGTAGAATAATGAATATAGAATTTAGAATATAGAATGTAGAACACAGAATATAAAATATACAAAACGGAATGCAGAATATAGAATAGAGAACATAGAATATAGAAAACTGAATATAGAATATGGAAAACAGAATACAGAACCCAGAATTTAGAACATGGAATGCAGAAAACAGAATTTAGAATATAGAATACAGAATGCTGAATATAGAATTTAGAAAATAGAATGCAGAACACAAAATATAGAATAGAGAATAGAGAATATAGAAGCCAGAATTTAGAACATGGAATGCAGAACACAGAATTGAGACTATAGAATACAGCGTACTGAATATAGAATTTAGAATAAAGAATGTAGAACACAGTATATAGAATATAGAATACGGAATGCAGAATAAAGAATGTAGAATATAGAATGAAGAACTCTGAAGTCGAATATAGAATAGAGAATATAGAACCCAGAATTTAGAACATGGAAAGCAGAACACAGAATTTAGAATATAGAATACAGAATACTGAATATAGAATTTAGAATATAGAATGTATAACACAGAATATAGAATATAGAAAAATGAATGCAGTATATTTAATGTAGAATATTGAATGAATAACACAAAATTTAGAATATAGAATAGAGAATATGGAAGCCAGAATTTAGAACATGGAATGCAGAACACAGAATTTATAATATACAATGCAGAATAATGAATATGGAATTTAGAATATAGAATGTAGAAGACTGTATATAGAATTTAGAATCTAGAATGTAGAACACAGAATGTAGAATATTCAATACGGAATGCAGAATATAGAATACAGATTATAGAATTTAGAAAACTGAATACACAATATGGAAAACAGAATACAGAAACCAGAATTTAGAAGATGAAATGCAGAAAACAGAAGTTATAATATAGAATACAGAATACTGAATAAAGTGTTTAGAACATAAAATGCAGAGCACAAAATTTAGAATATACAATTCACAATACTCAATATAGAATTTAGAATATAGAATGTAGAACACAGAATATGGAATATACAGTACAGAATACTGAATATACAATTTAGAATACAGAATCTAGAACACAGAATATAGAATACAGAACAGAGAATATAGAACCCAGAATTTAGAACATGGAATGCAGAAAACACACTTAAGTATATAGAATACAGAATACTGAATATAGAAATTAGAATATAGAATGTAGAACACAGAAAATAGAATATAGAAAACGGAATGCAGGATATAGAATGTAGAATATAGAATGAAGAACACAGAATACAGATTATAGAAAAGAGAATATAGAAGCCAGAATTTAGAACATGGAATGCAGAACAAAGAATTGAGAATATAGAATACAGCGTACTCAATATAGAATTTAGAATACAGAAAGTAGAACACAGTATATAGAATATAGAATACGGAATGCAGAATAAAGAATGTAGAATATAGAATGAAGAACTCTGAAATAGAATATAGAAAGAAAATATAGAACCCAGAATTTAGAACACTGAATGCAGAACGCAGAATTTAGAATATAGAATACACAATACTGAATATATAATTTAGAATATTGACTGCAGAATACAGCATATAGAATTTAGAATACGGAATACCTAATAAAGAGTTTAGAATATAGAATGTAGAACACAGAATATAAAATATACAATATGGAATGCAGAATATAGAATACAGAACATAGAATATAGAAAACAGAATATAGAATATGTAAAACAGAATACAGAACCCAGAATTTAGAACATGGAATGCAGAAAACAGAATTTAGAATATAGAATACAGAATGCTGAATATAGAATTTAGAATATAGAATGCAGAACACAAAATATAGAATAGAGAGAAGAGAATATAGAAGCCAGAATTTAGAACATGGAATGCAGAACACAGAATAGAGACTATGGAATACAGCGTACTGAATATAGAATTTAGAATATAGAATGTAGAACACAGTATATAGAATATAGAATACGGAATGCAGAATAAAGTATGTAGAATATAGAATGAAGAACTCTGAAATCGAATATAGAATAGAGAATATAGAACCAAGAATTTAGAACATGGAAAGCAGAACACAGAATTTAGAATATAGAATACAGAATACTGAATATAGAATTTAGAATATAGAATGTATAACACAGAATATAGAATATAGAATACTGAATGCAGTATATTTAATGTAGAATATTGAATGAATAACACAAAATTTAGAATATAGATTAGAGAATATGGAAGCCAGAATTTAGAACATGGAATGCAGAACACAGAATTTATAATATACAATGCAGAAGAATGAATATGGAAATTAGAATATAGAATGTAGAATACTGAATATAGAATTTAGAATATAGAATGTAGAACACAGTATGTAGAATATTCAATACGGAATGCAGAATATAGAATACAGATTACAAAATTTAGAAAACTGAATATACAATATGGAAAAAAGAATACAGAAACAAGAATTTAGAACATGGAATGCAGAACACAGAATTTAGAATATATAATACAGAATACTGAAAATAGAATTTAGATTAAAGAATGTATAACACAGTACATAGAATATAGAATAGAGAATATAGAACCCAGAATTTAGAACATAGAAAGCAGAACACAGAATTTAGAATATAGAATACAGAATACTGAATAGAGAAATTAGAATATAGAATGAAAAACACAGAATTCAGAATAAAGATTTACGAATGCAGAATATAGAATTTAGAATATAGAATGAAGAACACAAAATATAGAATATTGAATAGAGAATATAGAACCCAGATTTTAGAACATGGAAAGCAAAACACAGAACTTAGAATAGAGAATACTGAACACTGAATATACAATTTAGAATATTGATTGTAGAAAACAGCATATAGAATTTAGGATACGGAATACTAAATAAAGAATTTAGAGTATAGAATGTAGAACACAGAATAAAGAATATAGAATACACAATACTGAATATTGAATTTAGAATATAGAATGTAAAAATCAGAATATAGTATATAGAATAGAGAATATATAACACAGAATTTAAAACATGAAATGCAGAACACATAATGTAGAATATAGTATACAGAATACTGAATATAGAATTTAGAACATGGAATGCAGAACACAGAATTTCAAATACAGAATAGAGAATACTGAATACAGAATTTAGAAGATAGAATGTAGAACACAGAATATAGAATATAGAATACTGAACGCAGTGTATTTAATGTCGAATATTGAAAGAATAAGACAAAATTTAGACTATAGAATAGAGAATATATAAGCCAGAATTTAGAACATGGAATGCAAAACACAGAATTTAGAATATAACAGTGCAGAATACTGAATATAGCATTTAGAATATAGAATGTAGAATACTGAATATAGAATTTAGAATATAGAATGTAGAACACAGAATATAGAATAGAGAATAGTGAATACTGAACCCAGAATTTAGAACATGGAATGTAGAACCCAGAATTCAAAATATAGAATACAGAATACTGAATATAGAATTCAGAAAATAGAATGAAGAACACAGAATTTAGAATATAGAATACGGAATTCAGAATATAGAGTTCACAATATTTAATGAAGATACAGAATATAGAATATGGAAAACAGAATACAGAAACAAGAAATTAGAACATTGAATGCAGAGCACAGAATTTAGAATATAGAATACAGAATACTGAATATAGAATTTAGAATATAGAATGTAGAACACAGAATATAAAACATAGTATACGGAATGCACTATATAGTATACAGAAAATAGAATTTAGAACACAGAATATAGAATATGAAAACAAAATACAAAACAAAGAATTTAGAACATGGAATGAAGAACACAGAATTTAGAATATTGAATAAAGATCACTGAATATAGAAATAGAATATAGAATGTAGAACACAGAAATTATAATATAGAATACAAAATACTGAATATACAATTTAGAATATAGAATGCAGAACACAGAATATAGAATAGAGAATAGAGAATATAGAAGCCAGAAATTAGAATGTGGAATGCAGAACACAGAATGTAGAATATAGAATACAGAATACTGAATATAGAATTTAGAACATAGAATGCAGAACACAGAATTTAGAATATAGAATACAGAATACTGAATATACTATTTAGAGCATGGAATTCAGAACACACAATTTAGAATATTGTATTCAGACTACTGAATATAGAATTTAGAATATGGAATTTAGAACACAGTATATAGAAAAAAGAATACAGAAACCAGAATTTTGAACATGGAATGCAGAACACAGAATTTAGAATATATAATACAGAATACTGTATATAGAATTTAGAACACAGAATTTGGAACACAGAATTTAGACTATAGAATACAGAATACTGAATATAGAATTTAGAATATAGATTGTGTAACACAGAATATAGAATATACAATACTTAATGCAGTATATTTAGTTTAAAACATAGAATGAATAACACAAAATATAGATTATAGAATAGAGAATATAGAAGCCAGAACTTAGAACATGGAATGCAGAACACAGAATTTAGAATATAGAATGTAAAATACTGAATATAGAATTAAGAATATAAAATGTAGAATACTGAATATACAATATAGAATACAGAATACTGAATATAGAATTTTGAATAAAGAATGTAGAACACAGAACATAGAATATAGAATAGAGAATATAGAAGCCAGAATTTAGAACATGGAATGCAGAACACAGAATTGAGACTATAGAATACAGCGTACTGAATATAGAATTTAGAATATAGAATGTAGAACACAGTATATAGAATATAGAATACGGAATGCAGAATAAAGAATGTAGAATATCCAATGAAGAACTCTGAAATCGAATAGAGAATAGAGAATATAGAACCCAGAATTTAGAACATGGAAAGCAGAACACAGAATATAGAATATAGAATACAGAATACTGAATATAGAATTTAGAACATAGAATGTGTAACACAGAATATAGATTATAGAATACGGATTTTAGAATATAGAATTCACAATATTGAATGAAGAACACAGAATATAGAATATGGAAAAGAGAATACAGAACCAAGAATTTAGAACATTGAATGCAGAGCACAGAGTTTAGATTATAAAATACATAATACTGAATATATAATTTAGAATATAGAATGTAGAACACAGAATTAAGTATGTAGAATTCAAATGCAGAATATAGAATTCAGAATATAGAATGAAGAACACAGAATATAAAATATTGAAAACAGAATATAGAACTGAGGATTTAGAAAATGTAATGCACAACACATAATATATAATATAGAATACAGAATACTGAATATAGGATTAAGGGTAAAGGATGTAGAACACAGAATTTAAATTATAGAATACAGAATACTGAATATAGAATTTAGAATATAGAATGTAGAACACACAATATAGAGTATAGAATATAGAATATAGAATCCAGAATTTAGAACATGGAATGCAGAACACAGAATTTAGAATATAGAATACAGAATACTGAATATAGAATTTTGAATATAGAATGTAGAACACAGAATATAAAATATGGAAAACAGTATATAGAACCCAGAATTTAGAACATAAAATGCAGAACACAGTATTTATAATATGGAATACATATTCCTTAATATAGAATATAGAATATAGAATGCAGAGTACAGAATATAGAATATAGAATACGGAATGCAGAATATAGTATGGAGAATATACAAATGAGAACACAGAATATAGAATATGGAAACATAATACAGAACCATGAATTTAGAAAATGGAATGCAGAACACAGAATTTAGAATATAGAATACAGAATACGGAATCTTCAATTTAGAATATAGGATGTAGAACACAGAATTTAGAATATAGTATACAGAATGCTGAATGTAGAATTTAGAATATAGAATGTAGAACACAGAATAGAGAAGAGAGAATAGAGTATATGGAATCCAGAATTTAGAAAATGGAATGCAAACCCAGAATATAGAATATAGAACACAGAATACTGAATATAGAATTTAGAACAAAGAATGCAGAACAGAGAATTTAGAATATAGAATATAGTATGTTTAATAAAGAACTTAGTGTATAGAATGTAGAACACAGAATATAGAATAGAGAATAGAGAATATAGAAGCCAGAATTTAGAACATGGAATGCAGAACACAGCATTTAGAATATACAATGCAGAATACAGAATATAGAATTTAGAATAAAGAATTTAGAATAATGAATATATAATTTAGAATATAGAATGTAGAACACGGAATATAGAATATACAATACGGAATGCAGATTATAGAATACAGAATATAGAATTTAGAAAACAGAATATAGAATATGGAAAACAGAATACAGAACACAGAATTTAGAACATCGAAAGCAGAACACAGAGTTCAGAATATTAAATAGAAATTACTAAATATAGAATTTAGAATATAGAATGTAGAACACGTAATATAGAATATACAATACAGAATGCAGAATATAGAATAAAGAATATTGAATGTAGAAAACAGAATATAGAATATGGAAAAGAGGATACAGAAGCCAGAATTTTGAACATGAAATGCAGAACACAGAATTCAGAATATAGAATACAGAATACTGAATATAGAATTTAGAACATAGAATGCGGAACACAGAATACAGAATATAGAATACAATATACTGAATATATAATTTAGAACATGGAATGCATAACACAGAATTTAGAATATAGAATACAGTATAATGCATATAGAATTTCGAATATTGATTGTAGAACACAGACTATAGAATATTGAATAGAGAATATAGAGAACTGAATTAAGAACATGGAATGCAGAACAAAGAATTTTGAGTATAGTATACAGAATACTGTATATAGATTTTAGAAATTAGAATGTAAAACACAGAATATAGAATATAGAATACGGAATACAGAATATAGATTTTAGAATATAGAATGAAGAACACAAAATATAGAATATAGATTAGAGAATATAGGAGCCAGAATATAGAACATGGAATACAGAACACATAGTTTAGCATATAGAATACAGAAACCTGAATACAGAATTTAGAATATACAATGTATAACACAGAATATAGAATATAGAATAGAGAATATAGACCACAGGATTTAGAACATGGAATGCAGAACACAGAATTTAGAATACAGTATACAGAATTCTGAATACAGAATACAAAATATTGAATGAAGAACACAGAATATAGAATATAGATTACAGAATTAAGAATTTAGGATACAGACAATAGAATCTATAAAACAAAATATAGAATGTAGAAAACAGAATATAGAATATAGAATACAGAATATAGAACACAGGATTTAGAACATGGAATGCAGAACACAGAATTTAGAATATAGAATACAGAATACTGAACATACACTTTAGAATATTGAAAGTAGAACAGAGAATATAGAATATAGAATAGAGAATATAGAACCCAGAATGTAGAACATGGAATGCAGAACACACAATTTAGAATACAGAATACTGAATATAGAATTTACAGCATGGAATGTAGAACACAGGAAATAGAATATAGAGTACGTTATGCAGAAAATAGTATTTAGAATATAGAATGAAGAACACAAAATATAGAATATAGCATAGAGAATATAGAACGCAGAAATAAGAACATGGGATGCAGAACACAGAATTTAGAATATAGAATACAGAATACAGAATTAAAGTTTAGAATATTGAATGAAGAAAACAGAATATAGAATATAGATTAGAGAATATAGAATCCAGAATGTAGAACGTGTAATGAAGAACACAGAATTTATAATATAGAAAAGAGAATTCAAAACATAGTAATTAGAAACAGAATGTAGAACACAGAATATAGGATGTACAATACAGAACTCTGAATATAGAATTTAATATATAGAATGTAGAAAACACAAAATAGAATAGAGAATAGAGAATATAGAACACAGAATTAAGAACAAGGAATGCAGAACACCGAATTTAGAATATAGAATACAGAATACTGAATAGAGAATTTAGAATATAGAATGTAAAACACAGAATTTAGAGTAAAGTTTAACGAATGCAGAATATAGAATTTAGAATATAGATTGAAGAACACAGAATATAGAATATTGAATAGAGAATATAGAACCCAGATTTTGAACATGGAAAGCAAAACACAGAATTTAGAATAGAGAATACTGAATATAGTATTTAGAATATTGAATGTAGAACTCAGCATATAGAATTTAGAATACGGAATACTAAATAAAGAATTTAGAATATAGAATGTAGAACAAAGAATAAAGAATATAGAATACAGAATACTGAATATTGAATTGAGAATATAGAATGTAGAAAACAGAATATAGAATAGAGAATATATAACACAGAATTTAAAACATGGAATGCAGAACACAGAATGTTTAATATAGAACACAGAATACTGAATACAGAATTTAGAACATGGAATGCAGAACACAGAATTTCGAATATAGAATAAAGAAAACTGAATATAGAATTTAGAATATAGAATGTAGAACACAGTGTTTATTATATAGAATACTGAATGCAGAAAATAGAATTTAAAATATAAAATGAAGAACACAGAATAGAGAATTGAGAATAGGGAATATAGAAGCCAGAATTTAGAACATGGAATGCAGAACACATAATTTACAATATAGAATACAGAATACTGAATGTACCATTTAGAATACACAATGTAGGTCACAGAATATAGAATATAGAATACAGAATATAGAACACAGAACTTAGAACATGGAATGCAGAACACAGAATTTAGAATATACAATACAGAATACTGAATATAGAATTTAGAATATAGAATGTACAACAAAGAATATAGAATTTAGAATACGAAATGCAGAATATAGATTGTAGAATACAGAATAAATAACACAAAATATAGAAAATAGAATAGAGAATATAGAAGCCAGAATTTAGAACATGGGATTCAGAACACATAAATTAGAATATTGAATAAAGAATACTGAATATACTATTTAGAATTTAGAATGTAGAACACACAATATAGAATACAGAATACAGAATACAGAACACAGGATGAAGAACATGGAATGCAGAACACAGAATTTACAATATATAATACCGAATACTGAAAATAGAATTTAGATTAATGTATGTAGAACACAATACATAGAATATAGAATAGAGTATATAGAACCCAGTATTTAGAACATGGATGCACAACACAGAATTTAGAATATAGAATACAGAATTCTAAACATAGTAAATAGAAACCGAATGTAGAACACAGAATTTAGAATATAGAATACAGAACACTGAATATAGGATTTAGTATACAGAATGTAGAACACATAACATAGAATATAGAATAGAGAATATAGAACCCAGTATTAAGAACATGGAATGCAGAACACAGAATTTAGAATATAGAATAGAGAATACTGAATATACAATTTAGAATATAGAATGTAGAACACAGAAAATAGAATATAGAGTACGGAATGCAGAATATAGCATGTAGAACACTCAATTTAGAATATAGTATACAGAATACTGAACGGAATGCAGAAAATAGAATTTAAAGTATAGAATGAAGATCACAGAATATAGAATATAATATAGAGTATATAGAAGCCAAAATTTACAACATCAAATGCAGAAGACAGTATTTAGAATATAGAATACAGAATACTGAATATAAAATTTAGAATATGGAACGTAGAACCCACAGTATAGAATATAGAATAGAGAATATAGAACCCATAATTTAGAACAAGGAATGCAGTACATAGAATTTTAAATATTGAATGTAGAACACAGAATTTAGAATATAGAATACGGAATGCATAAAATAGGATTTAAAATATAGAAAAAGAACACAGTACATAGAATAGAGAATAGTGAATAGAGAACCCAGAATTTAGAAAATTAAATGCAGAACACAGAATTTAGAATATATAATACAGAATACTGAATATACAATTAATAATATAGAATGAATAACACATAATATAGAATATAGAAAACGGAATACAGAATATAGAATATAGAATATAGAATGAATAACACAGAATATATAATATAGAATACAGAATTAAGAATTTAGAATACAGAATATAGAATGTAGAAAACAGAATATAGAATGTAAAAACAGAATATAGTATATGGAAAAGAGAATGCAGGATTTAGAATACAGAATATAGAATGTACAAATCAGAATATAGAAAATGGAAAACAGAATACAAAAGCCAGAATTAAGAACATGGAATGCAGAACATAGAATTTAGAATATAGAATACAGAATACTGAATATAGAATTTAGAACATAGAATGCGTAACACAGAATTTAGAATATAGAATACAATATACTGAATATATTATTTAGAACATGGAATGCAAAACACAGAATTTAGAATATAGAATACAGATAATGAATATAGTATTTCGAATATAGAGTGTAGAACACAGATTATACAATATATAATAGAGAAAATAGAACACCGAATTTAGATCACGGAATATAGAACACAGAATTTAGAGTATAGAATACAGAATAGTGTATATAGAATTTAGAACATAGAATGTAGCACACAGAATATAGAATATAGAATACGGAATACTGAGTATAAAATCTAGAATATACAATGTAGATCACAGAATTTAGAATATACTATAAGGAATGCATAATATAGAATACAGATAAAGAATGTAGAACACAGAATATACAATATGGGAAACAGAATACAGAACCCAGAATTTAGAACATGGATTGCAGAACACAGAATTTAGAGTATATAATACAGAATACTGAATATAGAATTTAGAATAGAGAATGTAGAAAACAGAAATTAGAATAGAGAATAGAGAATAGAGAAGCCAGAATTTAGAACAAGGAATGCAGAACAAAGAATTTAGAATATATTATACAGAACACTGAATAGAGAATTTAGAATATAGAATGTAAAACACAGAATTTAGAATAAAGATTAACGAATGCAGAATATAGAATTTAGAATATAGAATGAAGAACACAGAATATAGAATATTGAATAGAGAATATAGAACCCAGATATTAGAACATGGAAAGCAAATCACAGAATTTAGAATAGAGAATACTGAACACTGAATATAGATTTTAGAATATTGATTGTAGAAAACAGCATATAGAATTTAGAATACGGAATACTAAATAAAGAATTTAGAATATAGAATGAAGAACACAGAATAAAGAATATAGAATACACAATACTGAATATTGAATTTAGAATATAGAATGTAAAAATCAGAATATAGAATATAGAATAGAGAATATATAACACAGAATTTAAAACATGAAATGCAGAACACATAATGTAGAATATAGTATACAGAATACTGAATATAGAATTTAGAACACGGAATGCAGAACACAGAATAGAGAATAAAGAATACAGTATTTAGAATATAGAATGTAGAACACAGAATATATAATATAGAATACTGAATGCAGTATATTTAATGTCGAATATTGAAAGAATAACACACAATTTAGAATATAGAATAGAGAATATAGAAGCCAGAGTTTAGAGCATGGAATGCAAAACACAGAATTTAGAATATACAGAGCAGAATAATGAATATAGCATTTAGAATATAGAATGTAGAATACTGAATATAGAATTTAGAATATAGAATGTAGAACACAGAATATAGAATATAGAATAGAGAATATAGAACCCAGAATTTAGAACATGGAATGTAGAACACAGAATTTAAAATATAGAATACAGAATACTGAATATAGAATTCAGAATATAGAATGAAGAGCACAGAATTTAGAATATAGAATACGGAATTCAGAATATAGAATTCACAATATTTAATGAAGATACAGAATATAGAATATGGAAAACAGAATACAGAAATTAGAACATTGAATGCAGAGCACAGAATTTAGAATATAGAATAGAGAATACTGAATATAGAATTTAGAATATAGAATGTAGAACACAGAATATACAATATAGTATACGGAATGCAGTATATAGTATACAGAAAATAGAATTTTGAACTCAGAATATAGAATATGGAAACAAAATACAAAACCCAGAATTTAGAACATGGAATGCAGAACACAGAATTTAGAATACTGAATAAAGATCACTGAATATAGAAATAGAATATAGAATGTAGAACACAGAAATTATAATATAGAATACAAAATACTCAATATGCAATTTAGAATATATAATGCAGAACACAGAATATAGAATAGAGAAGAGAGAATATAGAAGCCAGAAATTAGAACGTGGAATGCAGAACACAGAATATAGAATATAGAATACAGAATACTGAATATAGAATTTAGAACATAGAATGCAGAACACAGAATTTAGAATATAGAATACAGAATACTGAATATACTATTTAGAGCATGGAATTCAGAACACAGAATTTATAATATTGTATTCAGACTACTGAATATAGAATTTAGAATATGGAATTTAGAACACAGTATATAGAAAAAAGAATACAGAAACCAGAATTTTGAACATGGAATGCAGAACACAGAATTTAGAATATATTATACAGAATACTCTATATAGAATTTAGAACACAGAATTTGGAACACAGAATTTAGACTATAGAATACAGAATACTGAATATAGAATTTAGAATATAGATTGTGTAACACAGAATATAGAATATAGAATACTTAATGCAGTATATTTAGTTTAAAACATAGAATGAATAACACAAAATATAGAATATAGAATATAGAATAGAGAACCCAGAATTAAGAACATGGAATGCAGAACCCAGAATTTAGAATATAGAATGCAGAATACTGAATATAGCATTTCGAATAATGAATGCAGGTCACAGAATTAAGAATATAGAATACAGAATGATGAATATACAATTTAAAATGTAGAATGTAGAACACAGAATATAGAATATACTATAGAAATGCAAAATATAGTATGTAGAATATTGAAAGAAAAACACACAGTATAGAATAGAGAATAGAGAATATAGAACCCAGAACTTAGAAGATGGAATGCAGAACACAGAATTTAAAATGTAGTATACAGAGTCCTGAATATAGAATTTAGAATATAGAATGTAGAACACAGTATATAGAATATAGAATACGGAATGCAGAATATAGAATGAAGAATATAGAATAAAGAACTCTGAAATAGAATATAGACTGTAGAATATACAACCCAGAATTTACAACATGGAATGCAGAACACAGAATTTAGAATACAGAATACTGAATATAGAAATTAGGAAATGGAATGCAGAACACAGAGTTTAGATATAGAATACAGACTACTTTATATAGAATGTAAAATATAGAATGAAGAACACAATATATAGAATATATAAAAGAGAATAAAGAACCCAGTAATTAGAAATGGAATGCCGAACACTGAATTTAGAATATAGAATATAGAATACTGAATATAGAATTTAGAATATAGAATGTAGAACACAGAATATGGAATATACAGTACAGAATACTGAATATACAATTTAGAATACAGAATCTAGAACACAGAATATAGAATACAGAACAGAGAATATAGAACCCAGAATTTAGAACATGGAATGCAGAAAACACAATTAAGTATAGAGAATACAGAATACTGAATATAGAATTTAGAATTAAGAATGAAAAGCATAGAATTTAGAATATAGATTAACGAATGCAGAATATAGAATTTAGAATACAGAAATAAGAACAAAGAATTTAGAATATTGAATAGAGAATATAGAACACAGACTTTAGAACATGGAATGCAGAACACAGAATTTAGAATATAGAATACAGAACACTGAATATAGAGCTTACAATATAGAATGTAGAACACAGAATATAAAATAGAGGATAGAGAATATAGAAGACAGAATATATAAAATGGAATGCTGAACACAGAATTTAGATTATAGAATACAGAATACTGAATATAGAATTTAGAATATAGAATGTAGAACACAGAATATAGAATATAGAAAACGGAATGCAGAATATAAAATATAGAATATAGAATGAAGAACACAGAATATAGATTATAGAAAAGAGAATATAGAACCCAGAATTTAGATCATGGAATGCAGAACGCAGAATTTCGAATATAGAATACAGAATACTGAATATAGAATTTAGAATACTGAATGCAGAACACAGAATTTACTATAGAGAATACAGAATCCTGAATATAGAATTTAGAATACAGAATGTATAACACAGAATATAGAATATAGAATACTGAATGCAGTAAATTTAATGTCGAATATTGAATGAATAACACAAAATTTAGAATATAGAATACAGAATATAGAAGTCAGAATTTAGAACATGGAATGCAAAACACAGAATTTAGAATATACAGTGCAGAATACTGAATATAGGATTAAGAATATAGAATGTAGAATACTGAGTATAGAATTTAGAATATAGAATGTAGAACACAGAATATAGAATAGAGAATAGAGAATAGAGAACCCAGAATTTAGAACATGGAATGTAGAACACAGAATTTAAAATATAGAATACAAAATACTGAATATAGAATTCAGAAAATAGAATGCAGAACACAGAATTTATAATATACAATGCAGAATACTGAATATGGAATTTAGAATATAGAATGTAGAATACTGAATATAGAATTTAGAATATAGAATGTAGAACACAGAATATAGAATATTCAATATGGAATGCAGAGTATAGAATACAGATTATAGAATTTACAAACCGAATATACAATATGGAAAACAGAATACAAAAACCAGAATTAAGAACATGAAATGCAGAAAACATAAGTTATAATATAGAATACAGAATACTGAATAAAGTGTTTAGAACATAAAAGGCAGAGCAAAAAATTTTGAAAATACAATACACAATACTCAATATAGAATTTAGAATATAGAATGTAGAACACAGAATATGGAATATACAATATAGAATACTGAATATACAATTTAGAATATAGAATGTAGAGCACAGAATATAGAATAGAGAACAGAGACTATAGAACCCAGAATTTAGAACATGGAATGCAGAAAACACAATTAAGTATATAGAATACAGAATACTGAATATAGAATTTAGAATATAGAATGTAGAACACAGAATATAGAATATAGAAAAATGAATGCAGAATATACAATGAAGAACACATAATTCAGATTATAGAAAAGAGAGTATAGAACCCAGAATTTAGATGATGGAATTCAGAACACAGAAGTTAGAATATAGAATACAGAATAATTTATATAGAATTTAGAATATAGAAAGAATAACACAGAATATAGAATATAGAATAGTGAATGAATTATATTTAATATAGAACATAGAATAAATAACTCAAAATGTAGAATATAGAATAGAGAATAGAGAAGCCAGAATTTAGAACATGGAATGCAGAACACAGAATTAGAATATACAATGCAGAATACTGAATATAATATTTAGAGTATAGAATGTAGAATAATGAATATAGAATTTAGAATATAGAATGTAGAACACAGAATATAAAATATACAAAACGGAATGCAGAATATAGAATACAGAACATAGAATAGAGAACACAGAATATAGAATATGGAAAACAGAATACAGAACCCAAAATTTAGAACATGGAATGCAGAAAACAGAATTTAGAATATAGAATACAGAATGCAGAATATAGAATTTAGAATATAGGATGCAGAACACAAATTATAGAATACAGAATAGAGAATATAGAAGCCAGAATTTAGAACAAGGTATGCAGAACACAGAATTGAGACTATAGAATACAGCGTACTGAATATAGAATTAAGAATATAGAATGTAGAACACAGTATATAGGATATAGAATACGGAATGCAGAATAAAGAATATTGAATATAGAATGAAGAACTCTGAATTCGAATATAGAATAGAGAATATAGAACCCTGAATTTAGAACATGGAAAGCAGAACACAGAATTTAGAATAGAGAATACAGAATCCTGAATATAGAATTTAGAATATAGAATGTATAACACAGAATATAAAATATAGAATACTGAATGCTGTATATTTAATGTAGAATATTGAATGAATAACACAAAATTTACAATATAGAATAGAGAATATGGAAGCCAGAATTTAGAACATGGAATGCAGAACACAGAATTTATAATATACAATGCAGAATAATGAATATGGAATTTAGAATATAGAATGTAGAATACTGAATATAGAATTTAGAATATAGAATGTAGAACACAGAATGTAGAATATTCAATACGGAATGCAGAATATAGAATACAGATTATAGAATTTAGAAAACTGAATATACAATATGGAAAACAGAATACAGAAACCAGAATTTAGAACATGAAATGCAGAAAACAGAAGTTATAATATAGAATACAGAATACTGAATAAAGTGTTTAGAATATAAAATGCAGAGCACATAATTTAGAATATACAATACACAATACTCAATATAGAATTTAGAATATAGAATGTAGAACACAGAATATGGAATATTCAGTACAGAATACTGAATATACAATTTAGAATACAGAATCTAGAACACAGAATATAGAATACAGAACAGAGAATATAGAACCCAGAATTTAGAACATGGAATGCAGAAAACAAAATTAAGTATATAGAATAAAGAATACTGAATATAGAATTTAGAATTAAGAATGAAAAACATAGAATTTAGAATATAGATTAACGAATGCAGAATATAGAATTTAGAATACAGAATGAAGAACAAAGAATTTAGAATATTGAATAGAGAATATAGAACACAGAATTTAGAACATGGAATGCAGAACACAGAATTTAGAATATAGAATACAGAATACTGAATATAAAATTTAGAATTTAGAATGTATAACACAGAATATAGAATATGAAATACGGAATGCAGAAATTTGTATTTGAATAAAGAATGAAGAACACAAAATATAGTATATATAAAAGAGAATATAGAACCCTGAATTTGGAAATGGAATGCTGAACTCAGAATTTAGAATATATAGAATGCCGAATTCTGAGTATAGAATTTAAAATATAGAATGTACAACACAGAATATAGAATATGAAATACAGGATACTGAATATAGTATTTAGAACATGGAATGCAGAACACAGAATTCAGAATATAGAATATAGAATAGTGAATATAAAATTTAGCATATACAATGTAGAACAAAGTATATAGAATATAGAATACGGAGGGCAGAATATAGAATGTAGAAAATAGAATGAAGAACACAAAGTATAGAATATATAAAAGAGACTATACAATCCAGAATTTAAAAATGGAATGCAGAACACAGAATTTAGTATACAGAATACAGAATACTGAATATAGAAATGAGAACATCGATTGCAGAACTCAGAATTTAGAATGCACAATACAGAATACTGAATATAGAATATAGAACATGGAATGCAGAGCACAAAATTTAGAATATAGAATACAGAATATAGAATATAGAACACAGAATATTGAATATGGAAAACAGAATACAAAACCCAGAATTTAGAACAAGGAATGCAGAACACAGTATTAAGAATATAGAATACAGAATACTGAATATAAAATTAAGAATTTAGAATGTAGAACACAAAATATAGAATATTGAATACGGAATGCAGAATTTTGTATTTGGTATAAAAAATGAAGAACACAAAATATAGAATATATAAAAGAGAATATAGAACCCTGAATTTACAAATGGAATGCTGAACACAGAATTTAGAATATAGAATACAGAATTCTGAATATAGAATTTAGAATATAGAATGTAGAACACAGAATATAGAATATGGAATACAGAATACTGAATATAAAATTTAGAACATGGAATGCAGAACACAGAATTTAGAATACAGAATATAGAATACTGAAAATAGAATATAGAATATGGAATGAAGAACGCAAAATTTACCGTATAGAAAAAAGTATACTGAATAGAGATTTTAGAATATAGAATGTAGAACACAGAATACAGAATATAGAATACGGAATGCAAAATATATTATGTAGAGTATAGAATTTAGAACACACAATATAGAATATACAATAGAGTATATAGAACCCAGAATTTAGATTATGATATGCAGAACACAGAATTTAGAATATAGAATACAGAATACTGAATATAAAGTTAAAAATATTGAATTTAGAACACAGGATATTGAATATAGAATACGGAATGCGGAATATAGTATACAGAGTATATAATAAAGAACAGAGAATATAGAATATGGAAAACAGAATACAGAACCCAGAATTTAGAAAATGGAATTCAGAACACAGAATTAAGAATATAGAATTAAGAATACTAAATATAGGCTTTAGAACACCGAATGCAGTACACAAAATTTAGAATACACAATACAGAAACCTAAATATAGAACATAGAACATGGAATGCAGAACACAGAATTTAGAATATAGAATACAGAATATAGGATTTAGAATATAGAATGTAGAACACAGAATAAAGAATATAGAATAAGGAATGCAGAATATACAATGTAGAATATAGAATGAAGAACACAAAATATAGAATATATAAAAGAGAACAAAGAACCTAGAATAAAGTAATGGAATGCATAACACAGAATTAAGTATATAGAATACAGAATACTGAATATACAATTTAGAATAGAGAATGTACAACACAGAATATAGAATATAGAATACGGAATGCCGAAAATAAAATACAGAGTATAGAATATAGAACACAGAATATAGAATATGCAAAACAGAATACAGAACCCATAGTATAGAACAAGGAATGCAGAACACAAAATTTAGAATATAGAATACAGAATACTGAAAATAGAATATAGAACATGGAATGCAGAACACAGAAATTACAATATAGAAAACAGAATACTGAATATAGAATTTAGAACATAGATTGCAGAACACAGAATTTAGAATATAGAATATAGAATACTCAAAATAGAATATAGAACATGTAATGCAGAACACAGGGTTTACAATATAGAAAACATAATACTGAATATAGAATTTAGAATTTAGAATTTAGAACACAGAATATAGAATATACAATACGGAATGCAAAATATATAATGTAGAGTATAGAATGAATAACACACAATATAGGATATAGAATAGAGAATACAGAACCCAGAATTTAGAACATGGAAGGCAGAACACAGAATTTAGAATATAGAATACAGAATACTGAATATTTAATTTAGAATTTAGAATGTAGAACACAGAATATAGAATATGGAATACGGAATGCAGAATTTTGTATTTGAATAAAGAATGAAGAACACAAAATATAGAATATATAAAAGAGAATATAGAATCCTGAATTTGGAAATGGAATGCTGAACTCAGAATTTAGAATTTATAGTATACAGAATTCTGAGTATAGAATTTAGAATATAGAATGTAGAACACAGAATATAGAATATGGAATAAAGAGTACTGAATATAGAATTTAGAACATGGAATGCAGAACACAGAATTTAGAATATAGAATATAGAATAGTTAATATAAAATTTAGCATATACAATGTAGAACACAGTATATAGAATATAGAATACGGAGGGCAGAGTATAGAATGTAGAAAATAGAATGAAGAACACAAAGTATAGAATATATAAAAGAGACTATACAAACCAGAATTTAAAAATGGAATGCAGAACACAGAATTTAGAATACAGAATACAAAATACTGAATATAGAAATTGGAACACCGAATGCAGAACTCAGAATTTCGAATTCAGAATACAGAATACTGAATATAGAATATAGAAAATGGAATGCAGAAAACAAAATTTAGAATATAGAATACAGAATACTGAATATTGAAGTTAGAATATATAATGTAGATAAAAGGATATAGAATATAAAATACAGAATGCAGAATATAGAATACAGAATATAGAATATAGAACACAGAATATAGAATATGGAAAACAGAATACAGAACCCAAATTTAGAAGTTGGAATGCAGAACAAAGAATTTAGAAAATAGAATATAGAAAAGTGGATATAAAATTTAGCATATAGAATGTAGAACACAGTATATAGAATATAGAATATGGAATGCAGAATATAGAATATAGAATATAGAATGTAGAACAAAGAATATAGAATATGGATAACAAAATTCAGAACCCAGAAATTAGAACATGGATTGAAGAAACAGAATTTTGAATATAGAATACTGAATACTGAAAATAGAATATAGAACATAGAATGCAGAACACAGAATTTACAATATAGAAAACAAAATACTGAATATAGAATTTAGAACATAGATTGCAGAACACAGAATTTAGAATATAGAATATAGAATACTCAAAATAGAATATAGATCATGGAATGCAGAACACAGGGTTTACAATATAGAAAACAGAATACTGAATATAGAATTTAGCATTTAGAATTTAGAACACAGAATATAGAATATAGAATACGGAAAGCAAAATATATAATGTAGAGTATAGAATGAATAACACACAATATAAGTTATAGAATAGAGAATACAGAACCCAGAATTTAGAACATGGAATGCAGAACACAGAATTTAGAATATAGAATAGAGAATACTGAATATAAAATTTAGAATTTAGAATGTAGAACACAGAATATAGAATATGGAATACGGAATGCAGAATTTTGTATTTGAATAAAGAATGAAGAACACTAAATATAGAATATATAAAAGAGAATATAGAATCCTGAATTTGGAAATGGAATGCTGAACTCAGAATTTAGAATATATAGAATGCAGAATTCTGAGTATAGAATTTAAAATATAGAATGTACAACACAGAATATAGAATATGAAATACAGGATACTGAATATAGTATTTAGAACATGGAATGCAGAACACAGAATTCAGAATATGGAATATAGAATAGTGAATATAAAATTTAGCATATACAATATAGAACAAAGTATATAGAATATAGAATACGGAGGGCAGAATATAGAATGAAGAAATTAGAATGAAGAACACAAAGTATAGAATATATAAAAGAGACTATACAATCCAGAATTTAAAAATGGAATGCAGAACACAGAATTTAGGATACAGAATACAGAATACTGAATATAGAAATTAGAACATCGATTGCAGAACTCAGAATTTAGAATGCACAATACAGAATACTGAATATAGAATATAGAACATGGAATGCAGAGCACAAAATTTAGAATATAGAATACAGAATATAGAAGATAGAACACAGAATATTGAATATGGAAAACAGAATACAAAACACAGAATTTAGAACAAGGAATGCAGAACACAGTATTAAGAATATAGAATACAGAATACTGAATATAAAATTAAGAATTTAGAATGTAGAACACAAAATATAGAATATTGAATACGGAATGCAGAATTTTGTATTTGGTATAAAAAATGAAGAACACAATATATAGAATATATAAAAGAGAATATAGAACCCTGAATTTAGAAATGGAATGCTGAACACAGAATTTAGAATATAGAATACAGAATTCTGAATATAGAATTTAGAATATAGAATGTAGAACACAGAATATAGAATATGGAATACAGAATACTTAATATAAAATTTAGAACATGGAATGCAGAACACAGAATTTAGAATACAGAATATAGAATACTGAAAATAGAATATAGAATATGGAATGAAGAACGTAAAATTTACAGTATAGAAAATAGTATACTGAATATAGATTTTAGAATATAGAATGCAGAACACAGAATACAGAATATAGAATACGGAATGCAAAATATATTATGTAGAGTATAGAATTTAGAACACACAATATAGAATATACAATAGAGAATATAGAACCCAGAATTTAGATTATGATATGCAGAACACAGAATTTAGAATATAGAATACAGAATACTGAATATAAAGTTAAGAATATTGAATTTAGAACACAGAATATTGAATATCGAATACGGAATGCAGAATATACTATACAGAGTATATAATAAAGAACAGAGAATATAGAATATGGAAAACAGAATACAGAACCCAGAATTTAGAAAATGGAATTCAGCACACAGAATTAAGAATATAGAATTAAGAATACTAAATATAGGATTTAGAACACCGAATGCAGTACACAAAATTTAGAATACACAATACAGAATCCTAAATATAGGACATAGAACATGGAATGCGGAACACAGAATTTACAATATAGAATACAGAATATAGGATTTAGAATATAGAACGTAGAACACAGAATAAAGAATATAGAATAAGGAATGCAGAATATAGAATGTAGAATATAGAATGAAGAACACAAAATATAGAATATATAAAAGAGAACAAAGAAACTAGAATAAAGTAATGGAATGCATAACACAGAATTAAGTATATAGAATACAGAATACTGAATATACAATTTAGAATAGAGAATGTACAACACAGAATATAGAATATAGAATACGGAATGCCGAATATAGAATACAGAGTATAGAATATAGAACACAGAATATTGAATATGGAAAACAGAATACAGAACACATAATATACAACAAGGAATGCAGAACACAGAATTTAGAATATAGAATAGAGAATACTGAATATAGAATTTAGAACATAGATTGCAGAATACAGAATTTAAAATATAGAATATAGAATACTCAAAATAGAATATAGAACATGGAATGCAGAACACAGGGTTTACAATAATAAACAGAATACTGAATATAGAATTTAGCATTTAGAATTTAGAACACAGAATGAAGAATATAGAATACGGAATGCAAAATATATAATGTAGAGTATAGAATGAAAAACACACAATAAAGGATATAGAATAGAGAATACAGAACCCAGAATTTAGAACATGGAATGCAGAACACAGAATTTAGAATATAGAATACAGAATACTGAATATATAATTTAGAATTTAGAATGTAGAACACAGAATATAGAATATGGAATACGGAATGCAGATTATAGAATGTAGAATATAGAATGAAGAACACAAATTATAGAATATATAAAAGAAAATATAGAACCTAAAATTTAGTAATGAAATGCAGAACAGGAATTTAGAATATAGAACAGAGAATACTGAATATAGAATTTAGAATATTGAATATAGAAAACAGAATATAGAATATAAAATACGGAATGCAGAATATAGAATACAGAGTATAGAATATCGAACAATAAATATATAATATGGAAAGCAGAATACACAACCCATAATATAGAACAAGAAATGCAGAACACAGAATTTAGAATATAGAATACAGAATGCTGAAATTAGAATATAGAACATCGAATGCAGAACACAAAATTTACAATATAGAAAACAGAATACTGAATATAGAATTTAGCATTTAGAATTTTGAACACAGAATATAGAATATAGAATACGGAATTCAAAGTATATAATGTAGAGTATAGAATGAATAACTCACAATATACGATATAGAATAGAGAATACAGAACCCAGAATTTAGAACATGGAATTCAGAACACAGAATTTAGAATATATAATACAGAATACTGAATATAAAATTTAGAATTAAGAATGTAGAACACAGAATATAGAATATGGAATAAGGAATGCAGAATTTTGTATTTGAATAAAGAATGAAGAACACAAAATATAGAATATATAAAAGAGAATATAGAATCCTGAATTTGGAAATGGAATGCTGAACTCAGAATTTAGAATATATAGTATACAGAATTCTGAGTATAGAATTTAGAATATAGAATGTACAACACAGAATATAGAATATGAAATACAGGATACTGAATATAGAATTTAGAATATGGAATGCAGAACCCAGAATTCAGAATATAGAATATAGAATAGTGAATATAAAATTTAGCATATACAATGTAGAACAAAGTATATAGAATAAAGAATACGGAGGGCAGAATATAGAATGAAGAAAATAGAATGAAGCACACAAAGTATAGAATATATAAAAGAGACTATACAATCCAGAATTTTAAAATGGAATGCAGAACACAGAATTTAGGATACAGAATACAGAATACTGAATATAGAAATTAGAACATCGATTGCAGAACTCAGAATTTAGAATGCAGAATACAGAATACTAAATATAGAATATAGAACATGGAATTCAGTGCACAAAATTTACAATATAGAATACAGAATATAGAAGATAGAACACAGAATATTGAATATGGAAAACAGAATACAAAACCCAGAATTTAGAACAAGGAATTCCGAACACAGTATTAAGAATATAGAATAGAGAATACTGAATATAAAATTTAGAATTTAGAAAGTAGAACACAAAATATAGAATATTGAATACGGAATGCAGAATTTTGTATTTGGTGTAAAGAATGAAGAACACAAAATATACAATATATAAAAGAGAATATAGAACCCTGAATTTAGAAATGGAATGCTGAACACAGAATTTAGAATATAGAATACAAAATTCTGAATATAGAATTTAGAATATAGAATGTAGAACACAGAATATAGAATATGGAATACAGAATACTGAATATAAAATTTAGAACATGGAATGCAGAACACAGAATTTAGAATACAGAATATAGAATACTGAAAATAGAATATAGAATATGGAATTAAGAACGCAAAATTTACAGTATAGAAAAAAGTATACTGAATAGAGATTTTAGAATATAGAATGTAGAACACAGAATACAGAATATAGAATACGGAATGCAAAATATATTATGTAGAGTATAGAATTTAGAACACACAATATAGAATATACAATAGAGTATATAGAACCCAGAATTTAGATTATGATATGCAGAACACAGAATTTAGAATATAGAATACAGAATACTGAATATAAAGTTAAAAATATTGAATTTAGAACACAGAATATTGAATATAGAATACGGAATGCGGAATATAGTATACAGAGTATATAATAAAGAACAGAGAATATAGAATATGGAAAACAGAATACAGAACCCAGAATTTAAAAAATGGAATTCAGAACACAGAATTAAGAATATAGAATTAAGAATACTAAATATAGGCTTTAGAACACCGAATGCAGTACACAAAATTTAGAATACACAATACAGAAACCTAAATATAGAACATAGAACATGGAATGCAGAACACAGAATTTAGAATATAGAATACAGAATATAGGATTTAGAATATAGAATGTAGAACACAGAATAAAGAATATAGAATAAGGAATGCAGAATATACAATGTAGAATATAGAATGAAGAACACAAAATATAGAATATATAAAAGAGAACAAAGAACCTAGAATAAAGTAATGGAATGCATAACACAGAATTAAGTATATAGAATACAGAATACTGAATATACAAATTAGAATAGAGAATGTACAACACAGAATATAGAATATAGAATACGGAATGCCGAAAATAAAATACAGAGTATAGAATATAGAACACAGAATATAGAATATGCAAAACAGAATACAGAACCCATAGTATAGAACAAGGAATGCAGAACACAAAATTTAGAATATAGAATACAGAATACTGAAAATAGAATATAGAACATGGAATGCAGAACACAGAAATTACAATATAGAAAACAGAATACTGAATATAGAATTTAGAACATAGATTGCAGAACACAGAATTTAGAATATAGAATATAGAATACTCAAAATAGAATATAGAACATGTAATGCAGAACACAGGGTTTACAATATAGAAAACATAATACTGAATATAGAATTTAGAATTTAGAATTTAGAACACAGAATATAGAATATACAATACGGAATGCAAAATATATAATGTAGAGTATAGAATGAATAACACACAATATAGGATATAGAATAGAGAATACAGAACCCAGAATTTAGAACATGGAAGGCAGAACACAGAATTTAGAATATAGAATACAGAATACTGAATATTTAATTTAGAATTTAGAATGTAGAACACAGAATATAGAATATGGAATACGGAATGCAGAATTTTGTATTTGAATAAAGAATGAAGAACACAAAATATAGAATATATAAAAGAGAATATAGAATCCTGAATTTGGAAATGGAATGCTGAACTCAGAATTTAGAATTTATAGTATACAGAATTCTGAGTATAGAATTTAGAATATAGAATGTAGAACACAGAATATAGAATATGGAATAAAGAGTACTGAATATAGAATTTAGAACATGGAATGCATAACACAGAATTTAGAATATAGAATATAGAATAGTTAATATAAAATTTAGCATATACAATGTAGAACACAGTATATAGAATATAGAATACGGAGGGCAGAATATAGAATGTAGAAAATAGAATGAAGAACACAAAGTATAGAATATATAAAAGAGACTATACAAACCAGAATTTAAAAATGGAATGCAGAACACAGAATTTAGAATACAGAATACAAAATACTGAATATAGAAATTGGAACACCGAATGCAGAACTCAGAATTTCGAATTCAGAATACAGAATACTGAATATAGAATATAGAAAATGGAATGCAGAAAACAAAATTTAGAATATAGAATACAGAATACTGAATATTGAAGTTAGAATATATAATGTAGATAAAAGGATATAGAATATAAAATACAGAATGCAGAATATAGAATACAGAACATAGAATATAGAACACAGAATATAGAAAATGGAAAACAGAATACAGAACCCAAATTTAGAAGTTGGAATGCACAACAAAGAATTTAGAAAATAGAATATAGAAAAGTGGATATAAAATTTAGCATATAGAATGTAGAACACAGTATATAGAATATAGAATATGGAATGCAGAATATAGAATATAGAATATAGAATGTAGAACAAAGAATATAGAATATGGATAACAAAATTCAGAACCCAGAAATTAGAACATGGATTGAAGAAACAGAATTTAGAATATAGAATACAGAATACTGAGTATAGAATTTAGAACATAGAATGCAGAACACAGAATTGAAATATAGAATACGGAATACTGAATATAGAATTTAGAACATGGAATGCAGAACACAGTATTTAGAATATAGAATACGCAATGCAGAATATAGAATGTAGAAAATAGAATGAACAACACAAAATACATAATATATAAAATAGAATATAGTACCCAGAATTAAGACATGAAATGCAGAACAGAGAATTTAGAATATACAATACAGAATACTGAATATAGAATTAAGAATATAGATAATAGAACGCAGAATATAGAATAAAGACTATGGAATGCAAAATATATTATGTAGTGTATAGAATTAAGAACACACAATATAGAATAGAGAATACAGAACCCAGAATTTAGAACACGGAAGGAAGAAAACAAAATTTAGAATACAGAATACAGAATACTGAATATAATATTTAAAATATAGAATGTAGAACACAGAATTTAGCATATAGAATAGAAAATATAGAACCAGAATTTAGAACATGGAATGCAGAACACAGATTTAAGAATATATAATGCAGAATACTGAATATAGGACTTAGAATATAGAATGTAGAACACAGAATATAGAATATAGAATACGGAAGGCAGAATATAGAACACAGAATATAGAATGTAGAACAAAGTATATAGAATATGGATAACAAAATACAGAACCCAGAATTTAGAACATGGATTGCAGAAACAGAATTTAGAATATAGAATACAGAATACTGAATATACAATTTAGAATATCGAATGCAGAACTCAGAATTTAGAATGCACAATACAGAAAACTGAATATAGAATATAGAACATGAAATGCAGAACTCAGAATTTAGAATAAAGAATACAGAATACTGAATATAGAATTTAGAATGTTGAATGTAGAAATCAGAATATAGAATATAAAACACGGAATGCAGAATATAGAATACAGAGTATAGAATATAGGACACAGAATATAGAATATGGAAAACAGAATACAGAACCCATAATATAGAAGAAGGAATGCAGAACACAGAATTTAGAATATAGAATACTGAATACTGAAAATAGAATATAGAACATGGAATGCAGAACACAGAATTTACAATATAGAAAACAAAATACTGAATATAGAATTTAGAACATAGATTGCAGAACACAGAATTTAGAATATAGAATATAGAATACTCAAAATAGAATATAGATCATGGAATGCAGAACACAGGGTTTACAATATAGAAAGCAGAATACTGAATATAGAATTTAGCACTTAGAATTTAGAACACAGAATATAGAAAATACAATACGGAAAGCAAAATATATAATGAAGAGTATAGAATTAATAACACACAATATAAGATATAGAATAGAGAATACAGAACACAGAATTTAGAACATGGAATGCCGAACACAGAATTTAGAATATAGAATAGAGAATACTGAATATAAAATTTAGAATTTAGAATGTAAAACACAGAATATAGAATATGGAATACGGAATGCAGAATTTTGTATTTGAATAAAGAATGAAGAACACTAAATATAGAATATATAAAAGAGAATATAGAATCCTGAATTTGGAAATGGAATGCTGAACTCAGAATTTAGAATATATAGAATGCAGAATTCTTAGTATAGAATTTAAAATATAGAATGTACAACACAGAATATAGAATATGAAATACAGGATACTGAATATAGTATTTAGAACATGGAATGCAGAACACAGAATTCAGAATATGGAATATAGAATAGTGAATATAAAATTTAGCATATACAATGTAGAACAAAGTATATAGAATATAGAATACGGAGGGCAGAATATAGAATGAAGAAATTAGAATGAAGAACACAAAGTATAGAATATATAAAAGAGACTATACAATCCAGAATTTAAAAATGGAATGCAGAACACAGAATTTAGGATACAGAATACAGAATACTGAATAAAGAAATTAGAACATCGATTGCAGAACTCAGAATTTAGAATGCACAATACAGAATACTGAATATAGAATATAGAACATGGAATGCAGAGCACAAAATTTAGAATATAGAATACAGAATATAGAAGATAGAACACAGAATATTGAATATGGAAAACAGAATACAAAACCCAGAATTTAGAACAAGGAATGCAGAACACAGTATTAAGAATATAGAATACAGAATACTGAATATAAAATTAAGAATTTAGAATGTAGAACACAAAATATAGAATATTGAATACGGAATGCAGAATTTTGTATTTGGTATAAAAAATGAAGAACACAATATATAGAATATATAAAAGAGAATATAGAACCCTGAATTTAGAAATGGAATGCTGAACACAGAATTTAGAATATAGAATACAGAATTCTGAATATAGAATTTAGAATATAGAATGTAGAACACAGAATATAGAATATGGAATACAGAATACTTAATATAAAATTTAGAAAATGGAATGCAGAACACAGAATTTAGAATACAGAATATAGAATACTGAAAATAGAATATAGAATATGGAATGAAGAACGCAAAATTTACAGTATAGAAAATAGTATACTGAATATAGATTTTAGAATATAGAATGCAGAACACAGAATACAGAATATAGAATACGGAATGCAAAATATATTATGTAGAGTATAGAATTTAGAACACACAATATAGAATATACAATAGAGAATATAGAACCCAGAATTTAGATTATGATATGCAGAACACAGAATTTAGAATATAGAATACAGAATACTGAATATAAAGTTAAGAATATTGAATTTAGAACACAGAATATTGAATATAGAATACGGAATGCGGAATATAGTATACAGAGTATATAATAAAGAACAGAGAATATAGAATATGGAAAACAGAATACAGAACCCAGAATTTAGAAAATGGAATTCAGAACACAGAATTAAGAATATAGAATTAAGAATACTAAATATAGGATTTAGAACACCGAATGCAGTACACAAAATTTAGAATACACAATACAGAATCCTAAATATAGGACATAGAACATGGAATGCGGAACACAGAATTTACAATATAGAATACAGAATATAGGATTTAGAATATAGAACGTAGAACACAGAATAAAGAATATAGAATAAGGAATGCAGAATATAGAATGTAGAATATAGAATGAAGAACACAAAATATAGAATATATAAAAGAGAACAAAGAAACTAGAATAAAGTAATGGAATGCATAACACAGAATTAAGTATATAGAATACAGAATACTGAATATACAATTTAGAATAGAGAATGTACAACACAGAATATAGAATATAGAATACGGAATGCCGAATATAGAATACAGAGTATAGAATATAGAACACAGAATATTGAATATGGAAAACAGAATACAGAACACATAATATACAACAAGGAATGCAGAACACAGAATTTAGAATATAGAATAGAGAATACTGAATATAGAATTTAGAATATTGAATGTAGAAAACAGAATATAGATTATAAAATACAGAATGCCGAATATAGAATACAGAGTAAAGAATATAAAACACAGAATATAGAATATGCAAAACAGAATACAGAACCCATAATATAGAACAAGGAATGCAGAACACAGAATTTAGAATATAGAATACAGAATACTGAAAATAGAATATAGAACATGGAATGCAGAACACAGAATTTACAATATAGAAAACAGAATACTGAATATAGAATTTAGAACATAGATTGCAGAACACAGAATTTAGAATATAGAATACAGAATACAGAATATAAAATTTAGAATTAACAATGTAGAACACAGAATATAGAGTATGGAATACGGAATGCAAAATATATAATGTAGAGTATAGAATGAATAACACACAATATAGGATATAGAATAGGGAATACAGAACCCAGAATTTAGAACATGGAATGCAGAACACAGAATTTAGAATATAGAATACAGAATACTGAATATAAAATTTAGAATTTAGAATGTAGAACACAGAATATAGAATATGGAATACGGAATGCAGATTATAGGATGTAGAATATAGAATGAAGAACACAAATTATAGAATATATAAAAGAGAATATAGAATCCTGAATTTGGAAATGGAATGATGAACTCAGAATTTAGAATATATAGTATACAGAATTCTGAGTATAGAATTTAGAATATAGAATGTAGAACACAGAATATAGGATATGGAATAAAGAATACTGAATAGAGAATTTAGAACATGGAATGCAGAACACAGTATTTAGAATATAGAATATAGAATAGTGAATATAAAATTTAGCATATACAATGTAGAACACAGAATATAGAATGTAGAATACGGAATGCAGAATATAGAATGTAGAATATAGAATGAAGAACAGAAAATATAGAATATATAAAAGGCCATATACAAACTAGAATTATGTAATGAAATGCAGAACACAGAATTTAGAATATAGAATACAGAATACTTAATATAGAATTTAGAATATAGAATGTAGAACACAGAATATAGAATATAGAATACAGAATGTACAATATAGAATACAGAATATAGAATCAAGAACACAGAATATAGAATATGGAAAACAGAATACAGAAACCAAATTTAGACCTTGGAATGCAGAACACAGAATTTAGAAAATAGAATATAGAAAATTGGATATAAAATTCAGCATATAGAATGTAGAACACAGTATATAGAATATAGAATACGGAGGGAAGAATATAGAATGTAGGAAATAGAATGAATAACACAGAGTATAGAATATATAAAAGAGAATAAACAATACAGAATTTAAAAATGGAATGCAGAAAACAGAATTTAAAATATAGAATACAGAATACTGAATAAAGAATTTAGAATATTGAATGTAGAAAACAGAATATAGAATATAAAACACGGAATGCAGAATATAGAATACAGAGTATAGAATATAGAATACAGAATATAGAATATAAAATACGGAAAGCAGAATATAGAATACAGAGTATAGAATATAGAACATAGAATATAGAATATGGAAAACAGAATACAGAACCCATAATATACAACAAGGAATGCAGAACACAGAATTTAGAATATAGAATACAGAATACTGAATATAGAATTTAGAATATTGAATGCAGAAAACAGAATATAGAATATAAAATACAGAATGCCGAATATAGAATACAGAGTATAGAACATAGAACACAGAATATAGAATATGCAAAACAGAATACAGAACCCATAATATAGAACAAGGAATGCAGAACACACAATTTAGAATATAGAATACAAAATACTGAAAATAGAATATAGAACATGGAATGCAGAACACAGAATTTACAATATGGAAAAGAGAATACTGAATATAGAATTTAGAACATAGATTGCAGAACACAGAATTTAGAATATAGAATATAGAATACTCAAAATAGAATATAGAACATGTAATGCAGAACACAGGGTTTACAATATAGAAAACATAATACTGAATATAGAATTTAGAATTTAGAATTTAGAACACAGAATATAGAATATAGAATACGGAATGCAAAATATATAATGTAGAGTATAGAATGAATAACACACAATTTAGGATATAGAATAGAGAATACAGAACCCAGAATTTAGAACATGGAATGCAGAACACAGAATTTAGAATATAGAATACAGAATACTGAATATATAATTTAGAATTTAGAATGTAGAACACAGAATATAGAATATGGAATACGGAATGCAGAATTTTGTATTTGAATAAAGAATGAAGAACACAAAATATAGAATATATAAAAGAGAATATAGAATCCTAAATTTGGAAATGGAATGCTGAACTCAGAATTTGGAATTTATAGTATACAGAATTCTGAGAATAGAATTTAGAATATAGAATGAAGAACACAGAATATAGAATATGGAATAAAGAGTACTGAATATAGAATTTAGAACATGGAATGCAGAACACAGAATTTAGAATATAGAATATAGAATAGTTAATATAAAATTTAGCATATACAATGTAGAACACAGTTTATAGAATATAGAATACGGAGGGCAGAATATAGAATGTAGAAAATAGAATGAAGAACACAAAGTATAGAATATATAAAAGAGACTATACAATCCAGAATTTAAAAATGGAATGCAGAACACAGAAGTTAGAATACAGAATACAAAATACTGTATATAGAAATTAGAACATCGAATGCAGAACACAAAATTTAGAATATAGAATACAGAATACTGAATATTGAAGTTAGAATATATAATGTAGATAAAAGGATATAGAATATAAAACACGGAATGCAGAATATAGAATACAGAATATAGAATATCGAACACAGAATATAGAATATGGAAAACAGAATACAGAACCCAGGATTTAGAACAAGGAATGCAGAACACAGAGTATAGAATATAAAATATAGAATACTAAAAATACAATATAGAACATGGAATGCAGAACACAGAATTTACAATATAGAAAACAGAATACTGAATATAGATTTAGCATTTAGAATATAGAACACAGAAATTAGAATATAGAATCCGGAATGCAAAATATATAATGAAGAAAATAGAATGAATAACACACAATATAGGATATAGAATAGAGAATACAGAACCCAGAATTTAGGACATGGAATGCAGAACACAGAATTTAAAATATAGAATACATAATACTGAATATAACATTTAGAATTTAGAATGTAGAACCCAGAATTTAGAATATGGAATGCGGAAAACAGAATTTTGTATTTTGAATAAAGAATGAAGAAAACAAAATATAGAATATATAAAAGAGAATATAGAATCCTGAATTTAGAAATGGAATGCTGAACTCAGAATTTACAATATAGAATACAGAATTCTGAATATAGAATTTAGAAAATAAAATGTAGAGACAGAATATAGACTATGGGATACAGAATACTGAATATAGAATTTACAACATGGAATGCAGAACACAGAATTTAGAATATAGAATGTAGAACACAGAATATAGAATAGAGAATAGAGAATAGAGAACCGAGAATTTAAAACATGGAATGCAGAACACAGAGTTAAGATTATAGAATACAGAATACTGAATATAGAATTTAGAATATGCAATGTAGAACACAGAATATAGAATATAGAATACGGAATGCAGATTGTAGAATGTAGATTATAGAATGAAGAACAGAAAATATAGAATATATAAAAGAGCATATACAACCTAGAATTTTGTAATGAAATGCAGAACACAGAATTTAGAATATAGAATATAGAATACTTAATATAGAACTTTGAATATAGAATGTAGAACACAGAATATAGAATATAGAATACAGAATGCAGAATATAGAATACAGAATATAGAATCAAGAACACAGAATATAGAATATGGAAAACAGAATACAGAACCCAAATTTAGAACTTGGAATGCAGAACACAGAATTTAGACAATAGAATATAGGAAATTGGATATAAAATTTACCATATAGAATGTAGAACACAGTATATAGAATATAGAATACGGAGGGCAGAATATAGAATGTAGAAAATAGAATGAATAACAAAGAGTATAGAATATATAAAAGAGAATATACAATACAGAGGTTAAAAATGGAATGCACAACACAAAATTTAGAATATAGAATACAGAATACTGAATATACAATTTAGAATATTGAATGTAGAAAACAGAATATAGAATATAAAACACGGAATGCAGAATATAGAATACAGAGTATAGAATATAGAACACAGAATATAGAATATGGAAAACAGAATACAGAACCCATAATATAGAACAAGGAATGCAGAACACATAAATTAAAATATAGAATACAGTATACTTAAAATAGAATATAGAACATGGAATGCAGAACACAGAATTTACAATATAGAAAACAGAATACTGAATATAGAATTTAGATCATAGATTGCAGAAAACAGAATTTAAAATATAGTATATAGAATACTCAAAATAGGACATAGAACATGGAATGCAGAACACAGGGTTTACAATAATAAACAGAATACTGAATATAGAATTTAGCATTTAGAATTTAGAACACAGAATGAAGAATATAGAATACGGAATGCAAAATATATAATGTAGAGTATAGAATGAAAAACACACAATAAAGGATATAGAATAGAGAATACAGAACCCAGAATTTAGAACATGGAATGTAGAACACAGAATTTAGAATATAGAATACAAAATACTGAATATAAAATTTAGAATTTAGAATGTAGAACACAGAATATAGAATATGGAATACGGAATGCAGATTATAGAATGTAGAATATAGAATGAAGAACACAAATTATAGAATATATAAAAGAAAATATAGAACCTAAAATTTAGTAATGAAATGCAGAACAGGAATTTAGAATATAGAACAGAGAATACTGAATATAGAATTTAGAATATTGAATATAGAAAACAGAATATAGAATATAAAATACGGAATGCAGAATATAGAATACAGAGTATAGAATATCGAACACCAAATATAGAATATGGAAAGCAGAATACACAACCCATAATATAGAACAAGAAATGCAGAACACAGAATTTAGAATATAGAATACAGAATGCTGAAAATAGAATATAGAACATCGAATGCAGAACACAGGATTTACAATATAGAAAACAGAATACTGAATATAGAATTTAGCATTTAGAATTTTGAACACAGAATATAGAATATAGAATACGGAATTCAAAGTATATAATGTAGAGTATAGAATGAATAACTCACAATATACGATATAGAATAGAGAATACAGAACCCAGAATTTAGAACATGGAATTCAGAACACAGAATTTAGAATATATAATACAGAATACTGAATATAAAATTTAGAATTAAGAATGTAGAACACAGAATATAGAATATGGAATAAGGAATGCAGAATTTTGTATTTGAATAAAGAATGAAGAACACAAAATATAGAATATATAAAAGAGAATATAGAATCCTGAATTTGGAAATGGAATGCTGAACTCAGAATTTAGAATTTATAGTATACAGAATTCTGAGTATAGAATTTAGAATATAGAATGTACAACACAGAATATAGAATATGAAATACAGGATACTGAATATAGAATTTAGAATATGGAATGCAGAACCCAGAATTCAGAATATAGAATATAGAATAGTGAATATAAAATTTAGCATATACAATGTAGAACAAAGTATATAGAATAAAGAATACGGAGGGCAGAATATAGAATGAAGAAAATAGAATGAAGCACACAAAGTATAGAATATATAAAAGAGACTATACAATCCAGAATTTTAAAATGGAATGCAGAACACAGAATTTAGGATACAGAATACAGAATACTGAATATAGAAATTAGAACATCGATTGCAGAACTCAGAAATTAGAATGCAGAATACAGAATACTAAATATAGAATATAGAACATGGAATTCAGTGCACAAAATTTACAATATAGAATACAGAATATAGAAGATAGAACACAGAATATTGAATATGGAAAACAGAATACAAAACCCAGAACTTAGAACAAGGAATTCCGAACACAGTATTAAGAATATAGAATACAGAATACTGAATATAAAATTTAGAATTTAGAATGTAGAACACAAAATATAGAATATTGAATACGGAATGCAGAATTTTGTATTTGGTGTAAAGAATGAAGAACACAAAATATACAATATATAAAAGAGAATATAGAACCCTGAATTTAGAAATGGAATGCTGAACACAGAATTTAGAATATAAAATACAAAATTCTGAATATAGAATTTAGAATATAGAATGTAGAACACAGAATATAGAATATGGAATACAGAATACTGAATATAAAATTTAGAACATGGAATGCAGAACACAGAATTTAGAATACAGAATATAGAATACTGAAAATAGAATATAGAATATGGAATGAAGAACGCAAAATTTACAGTATAGAAAAAAGGATACTGAATATAGATTTTAGAATATAGAATGTAGAACACAGAATACAGAATATAGAATACGGAATGCAAAATATATTATGTAGATAATAGAATTTAGAACACACAATATAGAATATAGAATAGAGAATATGGAACCAAGAATTTAGATTATGAAATGCAGAACTCAGAATTTAGATTATAGAATACAGAATACTGAATATAAAGTTAAGAATATTGAATTTAGAACACAGAATATTGAATATAGAATACGGAATGCGGAATATAGAATACAGAGTATAGAATATAGAACACAGAATATTGAATATGGAAAACAGAATACAGAACACATAATATACAACAAGGAATGCAGAACACAGAATTTAGAATATAGAATAGAGAATACTGAAAATAGAATATAGAACATGGAATGCAGAACACAGAATTTACAATATAGAAAACAGAATACTGAATATAGAATTTAGAACATAGATTGCAGAACACAGAATTTAGAATATAGAATACAGAATACTGAATATAAAATTTAGAATTTAGAATGTAGAACACAGAATATAGAATATGGAATACGGAATGCAAAATATATAATGTAGAGTATAGAATGAATAACACACAATATAGGATATAGAATAGGGAATACAGAACCCAGAATTTAGAACATGGAATGCAGAACACAGAATTTAGAATATAGAATAAAGAATACTGAATATAAAATTTAGAATTTAGAATGTAGAACACAGAATATAGAATATGGAATACGGAATGCAGTTTATAAAATGTAGAATATAGAATGAAGAACACAAATTATACAATATATAAAAGAGAATATAGAATCCTGAATTTGGAAATGGAATGATGAACTCAGAATTTAGAATATATAGTATACAGAATTCTGAGTATAGAATTTAGAATATAGAATGTAGAACACAGAATAGAGGATATGGAATAAAGAATACTGAATAGAGAATTTAGAACATGGAATGCAGAACACAGAATTTAGAATATAGAATGTAGAACACAGAATATAGAATAGAGAATAGAAAATAGAGAACCGAGAATTTAAAACATGGAATGCAGAACACAGAGTTAAGATTATAGAATACAGAATACTGAATATAGAATTTAGAATATGCAATGTAGAACACAGAATATAGAATATAGAATACGGAAGGCAGATTGTAGAATGTAGATTATAAAATGAAGAACAGAAAACATAGAATATATAAAAGAGCATATACAACCTAGAACTTTGTAATGAAATGCAGAACACAGAATTTAGAATATAGAATAAAGAATACTTAATATAGAATTTGGAATATATAATGTAGAACACAGCATATAGACTATAGAATACAGAATGCAGAATATAGAATACACAATATAGAATCAAGAACACAGAATATAGAATATGGAAAACAGAATAAAGAACCCAAATTTAGAACATGGAATGCAGAACACAGAATTTAGAAATTAGAATATAGAAAATTGGATATAAAATTTAGCATATAGAATGTAGAACACAGTATATAGAATATAGAATACGGAGGGCAGAATATAAAATGTAGGAAATAGAATGAATAACACAGAGTATAAAATATATAAAAGAGAATATACAATACAGAATTTAAAAATGGAATGCAGAACACAGAATTTAGAATATAGAATACAGAATACTGAATATAGAATTTAGAATATTGAATGTAGAAAACAGAATATAGAATATAAAACACGGAATGCAGAATATAGAATACAGAGTATAGAATATAGAACACAGAATATAGAATATGGAAAACAGAGTACAGAACCCATAATATACAACAAGGAATGCAGAACACAGAATTTAGAATATAGAATACTGAATACTTAAAATAGAATATAGAACATGGAATGCAGAACACAGAATTTACAATATAGAAAACAGAATACTGAATATAGAATTTAGAACATAGATTGCAGAACACAGAATTTAGAATATAGAATATAGAATAGTGAGTATAAAATTTAGCATATACAATGTAGAACACAGAATATAGAATATAGAATACGGAATGCAGATTATGGAATGTAGAATATAGAATGAAGAACAGAAAATATAGAATATATAAAAGACCACATACAAACTAGAATTTTGTAATGAAATGCAGAACACAGAATTTAGAATATAGAATACAGAATACTTAATATAGAACTTAGAATATAGAATGTAGAACACAGAATATAGAATATAGAATACAGAATGCACAATATAGAATACAGAATATAGAATCAAGAACACAGAATATAGAATATGGAAAACAGAATACAGGACCCAAATTTAGAACTTGGAATGCAGAAGACAGAATTTAGAAAATAGAATATAGAAAATTGGATATAAAATTTGGCATATAGAATGTAGAACACAGTATATAGAATATAGAATACGGAGGGCAGAATATAGAATGTAGGAAATAGAAAAAATAACACAGAGAATAGAATATATAAAAGAGAATATACAATACAGAATTTAAAAATGGAATGCAGAACACAGAATTTAGAATATAGAATACAGAATACTGAATATAGAATTTAGAATATTGAATGTAGAAAACAGAATATAGAATATAAAACACGGAATGCAGAATATAGAATACAGAGTATAGAATATAGAACACAGAATATAGAATATAAAATACGGAATGCAGAATATAGAATACAGAGTATAGAATATAGAACACAGAATATAGAATATGGAAAACAGAATACAGAACCCATAATATACAAGAAGGGATGCAGAACACAGAATTTAGAATAGAGAATACAGAATACAGAATATAGAATTTAGAATATTGAATGCAGAAAACAGAATATAGAATATAAAATACAGAATGCCGAATATAGAATACAGAGAATAGAATATAGAACACAGAATATAGAATATGCAAAACAGAATACAGGTCCCATAATATAGAAAAAGGAATGCAGAACACAGAATTTAGAATATAGAATACAGAATACTGAAAATAGAATATAGAACATGGAATGCAGAACACAGAATTTACAATATAGAAAAGAGAATACTGAATATAGAATTTAGAACATAGATTGCAGAACACAGAATTTAGAATATATAATGTAGAATACTCAAAATAGTATATAGAACATGGAATGCAGAACACAGGGTTTACAATATAGAAACCATAATACTGAATATAGAATTTAGCATTTAGAATTTAGAACACAGTATATAGAATATAGAATACGGAATGCAAAATATATAATTTAGAGTTTAGAATGAATAACACACAATATAGGATATAGAATAGAGAATACTTAATATAAAATTTAGAATTAAGAATGTAGAACACAGAATATAGAATATGGAATACGGAATGCAGAATTTTGTATTTGAATAAAGAATGAAGAACACAAAATATAGAATATATAAAAGAGAATATAGAATCCTGAATTTGGAAATGGAATGCTGAACTCAGAATTTAGAATATATAGTATACAGATTTCTGAGTATAGAATTAAGAATATAGAATGTAGAACACAGAATATAGAATATGGAATAAAGAATACTGAATATAGAATTTAGAACATCGAATACGGAACACAGAATTTAGAATATAGAATATAGAATACTGAATATAAAATTTAGCATATACAATGTAGAACACAGTATATAGAATATAGAATAAGGAGAGCAGAATATAGAATGTAGAAAATAGAATGAAGAACACAAAGTATAGAATATACAAAAGAGACTATACAATCCAGAATTTAAAAATGGAATGCAGAACACAGAATTTAGAATACAGAATACAAAATACTGAATATAGAAATTAGAACATCGAAGGCAGAACTCAGAATTTCGAATTCAGAATACAGAATACTGAATATAGAATATAGAACATGGAATGCAGAACACAAAATTTAGAATATAGAATACAGAATACTGAATATTGAAGTTAGAATATATAATGTAGATAAAAGGATATAGAATATAAAATACGGAATGCAGAATATAGAATACAGAATATAGAATATAGAACACAGAATATAGAATATGGAAAACAGAATACAGAACCCAGGATTTAGAACAAGGAATGCAGAACACAGAATTTAGAATATAAACTATAGAATACTCAAAATAGGATATAGAACATGGAATGCAGAACACAGAATTTACAATATAAAAAACAGAATACTGAATATAGAATTTAGCATTTAGAATATAGAACACAGAAATTAGAATATAGAATACGGAATGCAAAATATATAATGAAGAATATAGAATGAATAACACACAATATAGGATATAGAATAGAGAATACAGAACCCAGAATTTAGAACATGGAATGCAGAACACAGAATTTAAAATATAGAATACATAATACTGAATATAACATTTAGAATTTAGAATGTAGAACCCAGAATTTAGAATATGAAATGCGGAAAGCAGAGTTTTGTATTTGGAATAAAGAATGAAGAGAACAAAATATAGAATATATAAAAGAGAATATAGAATCCTGAATTTAGAAATGGAATGCTGAACTCAGAATTTACAATATAGAATACAGAATTCTGAATATAGAATTTAGAAAATAAAATGTAGAACACAGAATATAGACTATGGGATACAGAATACTGAATATAGAATTTAGAACACGGAATGCAGAACACAGAACTTAGAATATACTATGTAGAACACAGAATATAGAACAGAGAATAGAGAATAGAGAACAGAGAATTTAAAACATGGAATGCAGAACACAGAGTTAAGATTATAGAATACAGAATACTGAATGTAGAATTTAGAATATGCAATGTAGAACACAGAATATAGAATATAGTATACGGAATGCAGATTGTAGAATGTAGATTATAGAATGAAGAACAGAAAATATAGAATATATAAAAGAGCATATACAACCTAGAATTTTGTAATGAAATGCAGAACACAGAATTTAGAATATAGAATAAAGAATACTTAATATAGAATTTAGAATATAGAATGTAGAACACAGAATATAGAATATAGAATACAGAATGCAGAATATAGAATACAGAATATAAAATCAAGAACACAGAATATAGAATATGGAAAACAGAATACAGAACCCAAATTTAGAACTTGGAATGCAGAACCCAGAATTTAGAAAATAGAATATAGAAAATTGGATATAAAATTTAGCATATAATATGTAGAACACAGTATATAGAATATAGAATACGGAGGGCAGAATATAGAATGTAGGAAATAGAATGAATAACACAGAGTATAGAATATATAAAAGAGAATATACAATACAGAATTTAAAAATGGAATGCAGAACACAGAATTTAGAATATAGAATACAGAATACTGAATATAGAATTTAGAATATTGAATGTAGAAAACAGAATATAGAATATAAAACACGGAATGCAGAATATAGAATACAGTGTATAGAATATAGAACACAGAATATAGAATATGGAAAACAGAATACAGAACCCATAATATAGAACAAGGAATGCAGAACACAGAATTTAGAATATAGAATAGAGAATACTGAAAATAGAATATAGAACATGGAATGCAGAACACAGAATTTACAATATAGAAAACAGAATACTGAATATAGAATTTAGAACATAGATTGCAGAACACAGAATTTAGAATATAGAATATAGAATACTCAAAATAGAATATAGTACATGGAATGCAGAACACAGGGTTTACAATAATAAACAGAATACTGAATATGCAATTTAGCATTTAGAATTTAGAACACAGAATATAGAATACGGAATGCAAAATATATAATGTAGAGTATAGAATGAATAACACACAATATAGGATAGAGAATAGAGAATACAGAACCCAGAATTTAGAACATGGAATGCAGAACACAGAATTTAAAATATAGAATACATAATACTGAATATAACATTTAGAATTTAGAATGTAGAACCCAGAATTTAGAATATGAAATGCGGAAAGCAGAATTTTGTATTTGGAATAAAGAATGAAGAAAACAAAATATAGAATATATAAAAGAGAATATAGAATCCTGAATTTAGAAATGGAATGCTGAACTCAGAATTTACAATATAGAATACAGAATTCTGAATATAGAATTTAGAAAATAAAATGTAGAACACAGAATATAGACTATGGAATACAGAATACTGAATATAGAATTTAGAACATGGAAAGCAGAACACAGAATTTAGAATATAGAATGTAGAACACAGAATATAGAATAGAGAATAGAGAATAGAGAACCGAGAATTTAAAACATGGAATGCAGAACACAGAGTTAAGATTATAGAATACAGAATACTGAATATAGAATTTAGAATATGCAATGAAGAACACAGAATATAGAATATAGTATACGGAATGCAGATTGTAGAATGTAGATTATAGAATGAAGAACAGAAAATATAGAATATATAAAAGAGCATATACAACCTAGAATTTTGTAATGAAATGCAGAACACAGAATTTAGAATATAGAATAAAGAATACTTAATATAGAATTTAGAATATAGAATGTAGAACACAGAATATAGAATATAGAATACAGAATGCAGAATATAGAATACAGAATATAAAATCAAGAACACAGAATATAGAATATGGAAAACAGAATACAGAACCCAAATTTAGAACTTGGAATGCAGAACCCAGAATTTAGAAAATAGAATATAGAAAATTGGATATAAAATTTAGCATATAGTATGTAGAACACAGTATATAGAATATAGAATACGGAGGGCAGAATATAGAATGTAGGAAATAGAATGAATAACACAGAGTATAGAATATATAAAAGAGAATATACAATACAGAATTTAAAAATGGAATGCAGAACACAGAATTTAGAATATAGAATACAGAATACTGAATATAGAATTTAGAATATTGAATGTAGAAAACAGAATATAGAATATAAAACACGGAATGCAGAATATAGAATACAGAGTATAGAATATAGAACACAGAATATAGAATATGGAAAACAGAGTACAGAACCCATAATATACAACAAGGAATGCAGAACACAGAATTTAGAATATAGAATACTGAATACTTAAAATAGAATATAGAACATGGAATGCAGAACACAGAATTTACAATATAGAAAACAGAATACTGAATATAGAATTTAGAACATAGATTGCAGAACACAGAATTTAGAATATAGAATATAGAATAGTGAGTATAAAATTTAGCATATACAATGTAGAACACAGAATATAGAATATAGAATACGGAATGCAGATTATGGAATGTAGAATATAGAATGAAGAACAGAAAATATAGAATATATAAAAGACCATATACAAACTAGAATTTTGTAATGAAATGCAGAACACAGAATTTAGAATATAGAATACAGAATACTTAATATAGAACTTAGAATATAGAATGTAGAACACAGAATATAGAATATAGAATACAGAATGCACAATATAGAATACAGAATATAGAATCAAGAACACAGAATATAGAATATGGAAAACAGAATACAGGACCCAAATTTAGAACTTGGAATGCAGAAGACAGAATTTAGAAAATAGAATATAGAAAATTGGATATAAAATTTGGCATATAGAATGTAGAACACAGTATATAGAATATAGAATACGGAGGGCAGAATATAGAATGTAGGAAATAGAAAAAATAACACAGAGAATAGAATATATAAAAGAGAATATACAATACAGAATTTAAAAATGGAATGCAGAACACAGAATTTAGAATATAGAATACAGAATACTGAATATAGAATTTAGAATATTGAATGTAGAAAACAGAATATAGAATATAAAACACGGAATGCAGAATATAGAATACAGAGTATAGAATATAGAACACAGAATATAGAATATAAAATACGGAATGCAGAATATAGAATACAGAGTATAGAATATAGAACACAGAATATAGAATATGGAAAACAGAATACAGAACCCATAATATACAAGAAGGGATGCAGAACACAGAATTTAGAATAGAGAATACAGAATACAGAATATAGAATTTAGAATATTGAATGCAGAAAACAGAATATAGAATATAAAATACAGAATGCCGAATATAGAATACAGAGAATAGAATATAGAACACAGAATATAGAATATGCAAAACAGAATACAGATCCCATAATATAGAAAAAGGAATGCAGAACACAGAATTTAGAATATAGAATACAGAATACTGAAAATAGAATATAGAACATGGAATGCAGAACACAGAATTTACAATATAGAAAAGAGAATACTGAATATAGAATTTAGAACATAGATTGCAGAACACAGAATTTAGAATATATAATGTAGAATACTCAAAATAGTATATAGAACATGGAATGCAGAACACAGGGTTTACAATATAGAAACCATAATACTGAATATAGAATTTAGCATTTAGAATTTAGAACACAGTATATAGAATATAGAATACGGAATGCAAAATATATAATTTAGAGTTTAGAATGAATAACACACAATATAGGATATAGAATAGAGAATACTTAATATAAAATTTAGAATTAAGAATGTAGAACACAGAATATAGAATATGGAATACGGAATGCAGAATTTTGTATTTGAATAAAGAATGAAGAACACAAAATATAGAATATATAAAAGAGAATATAGAATCCTGAATTTGGAAATGGAATGCTGAACTCAGAATTTAGAATATATAGTATACAGATTTCTGAGTATAGAATTAAGAATATAGAATGTAGAACACAGAATATAGAATATGGAATAAAGAATACTGAATATAGAATTTAGAACATCGAATACGGAACACAGAATTTAGAATATAGAATATAGAATACTGAATATAAAATTTAGCATATACAATGTAGAACACAGTATATAGAATATAGAATAAGGAGAGCAGAATATAGAATGTAGAAAATAGAATGAAGAACACAAAGTATAGAATATACAAAAGAGACTATACAATCCAGAATTTAAAAATGGAATGCAGAACACAGAATTTAGAATACAGAATACAAAATACTGAATATAGAAATTAGAACATCGAAGGCAGAACTCAGAATTTCGAATTCAGAATACAGAATACTGAATATAGAATATAGAACATGGAATGCAGAACACAAAATTTAGAATATAGAATACAGAATACTGAATATTGAAGTTAGAATATATAATGTAGATAAAAGGATATAGAATATAAAATACGGAATGCAGAATATAGAATACAGAATATAGAATATAGAACACAGAATATAGAATATGGAAAACAGAATACAGAACCCAGGATTTAGAACAAGGAATGCAGAACACAGAATTTAGAATATAAACTATAGAATACTCAAAATAGGATATAGAACATGGAATGCAGAACACAGAATTTACAATATAGAAAACAGAATACTGAATATAGAATTTAGCATTTAGAATATAGAACACAGAAATTAGAATATAGAATACGGAATGCAAAATATATAATGAAGAATATAGAATGAATAACACACAATATAGGATATAGAATAGAGAATACAGAACCCAGAATTTAGAACATGGAATGCAGAACACAGAATTTAAAATATAGAATACATAATACTGAATATAACATTTAGAATTTAGAATGTAGAACCCAGAATTTAGAATATGAAATGCGGAAAGCAGAGTTTTGTATTTGGAATAAAGAATGAAGAGAACAAAATATAGAATATATAAAAGAGAATATAGAATCCTGAATTTAGAAATGGAATGCTGAACTCAGAATTTACAATATAGAATACAGAATTCTGAATATAGAATTTAGAAAATAAAATGTAGAACACAGAATATAGACTATGGGATACAGAATACTGAATATAGAATTTAGAACACGGAATGCAGAACACAGAACTTAGAATATACTATGTAGAACACAGAATATAGAACAGAGAATAGAGAATAGAGAACCGAGAATTTAAAACATGGAATGCAGAACACAGAGTTAAGATTATAGAATACAGAATACTGAATGTAGAATTTAGAATATGCAATGTAGAACACAGAATATAGAATATAGTATACGGAATGCAGATTGTAGAATGTAGATTATAGAATGAAGAACAGAAAATATAGAATATATAAAAGAGCATATACAACCTAGAATTTTGTAATGAAATGCAGAACACAGAATTTAGAATATAGAATAAAGAATACTTAATATAGAATTTAGAATATAGAATGTAGAACACAGAATATAGAATATAGAATACAGAATGCAGAATATAGAATACAGAATATAAAATCAAGAACACAGAATATAGAATATGGAAAACAGAATACAGAACCCAAATTTAGAACTTGGAATGCAGAACCCAGAATTTAGAAAATAGAATATAGAAAATTGGATATAAAATTTAGCATATAGTATGTAGAACACAGTATATAGAATATAGAATACGGAGGGCAGAATATAGAATGTAGGAAATAGAATGAATAACACAGAGTATAGAATATATAAAAGAGAATATACAATACAGAATTTAAAAATGGAATGCAGAACACAGAATTTAGAATATAGAATACAGAATACTGAATATAGAATTTAGAATATTGAATGTAGAAAACAGAATATAGAATATAAAACACGGAATGCAGAATATAGAATACAGAGTATAGATTATAGAACACAGAATATAGAATATGGAAAACAGAATACAGAACCCATAATATAGAACAAGGAATGCAGAACACAGAATTTAGAATATAGAATAGAGAATACTGAAAATAGAATATAGAACATGGAATGCAGAACACAGAATTTACAATATAGAAAACAGAATACTGAATATAGAATTTAGAACATAGATTGCAGAACACAGAATTTAGAATATAGAATATAGAATACTCAAAATAGAATATAGTACATGGAATGCAGAACACAGGGTTTACAATAATAAACAGAATACTGAATATGCAATTTAGCATTTAGAATTTAGAACACAGAATATAGAATACGGAATGCAAAATATATAATGTAGAGTATAGAATGAATAACACACAATATAGGATAGAGAATAGAGAATACAGAACCCAGAATTTAGAACATGGAATGCAGAACACAGAATTTAAAATATAGAATACATAATACTGAATATAACATTTAGAATTTAGAATGTAGAACCCAGAATTTAGAATATGAAATGCGGAAAGCAGAATTTTGTATTTGGAATAAAGAATGAAGAAAACAAAATATAGAATATATAAAAGAGAATATAGAATCCTGAATTTAGAAATGGAATGCTGAACTCAGAATTTACAATATAGAATACAGAATTCTGAATATAGAATTTAGAAAATAAAATGTAGAACACAGAATATAGACTATGGAATACAGAATACTGAATATAGAATTTAGAACATGGAATGCAGAACACAGAATTTAGAATATAGAATGTAGAACACAGAATATAGAATAGAGAATAGAGAATAGAGAACCGAGAATTTAAAACATGGAATGCAGAACACAGAGTTAAGATTATAGAATACAGAATACTGAATATAGAATTTAGAATATGCAATGAAGAACACAGAATATAGAATATAGTATACGGAATGCAGATTGTAGAATGTAGATTATAGAATGAAGAACAGAAAATATAGAATATATAAAAGAGCATATACAACCTAGAATTTTGTAATGAAATGCAGAACACAGAATTTAGAATATAGAATAAAGAATACTTAATATAGAATTTAGAATATAGAATGTAGAACACAGAATATAGAATATAGAATACAGAATGCAGAATATAGAATACAGAATATAAAATCAAGAACACAGAATATAGAATATGGAAAACAGAATACAGAACCCAAATTTAGAACTTGGAATGCAGAACCCAGAATTTAGAAAATAGAATATAGAAAATTGGATATAAAATTTAGCATATAGTATGTAGAACACAGTATATAGAATATAGAATACGGAGGGCAGAATATAGAATGTAGGAAATAGAATGAATAACACAGAGTATAGAATATATAAAAGAGAATATACAATACAGAATTTAAAAATGGAATGCAGAACACAGAATTTAGAATATAGAATACAGAATACTGAATATAGAATTTAGAATATTGAATGTAGAAAACAGAATATAGAATATAAAACACGGAATGCAGAATATAGAATACAGAGTATAGAATATAGAACACAGAATATAGAATATGGAAAACAGAATACAGAACCCATAATATACAACAAGGAATGCAGAACACAGAATTTAGAATATAGAATAGAGAATACTGAAAATAGAATATAGAACATGGAATGCAGAACACAGAATTTACAATATAGAAAACAGAATACTGAATATAGAATTTAGAACATAGATTGCAGAACACAGAATTTAGAATATAGAATATAGAATACTCAAAATAGAATATAGTACATGGAATGCAGAACACAGGGTTTACAATAATAAACAGAATACTGAATATGCAATTTAGCATTTAGAATTTAGAACACAGAATATAGAATACGGAATGCAAAATATATAATCAAGAATATAGAATGAATAACACACAATATAGGATATAGAATAGAGAATACAGAACCCAGAATTTAGAACATGGAATGCAGAACACAGAATTTAAAATATAGAATACATAATACTGAATATAACATTTAGAATTTAGAATGTAGAACCCAGAATTTAGAATATGAAATGCGGAAAGCAGAATTTTGTATTTGGAATAAAGAATGAAGAAAACAAAATATAGAATATATAAAAGAGAATATAGAATCCTGAATTTAGAAATGGAATGCTGAACTCAGAATTTACAATATAGAATACAGAATTCTGAATATAGAATTTAGAAAATAAAATGTAGAACACAGAATATAGACTATGGAATACAGAATACTGAATATAGAATTTAGAACATGGAATGCAGAACACAGAATTTAGAATATAGAATGTAGAACACAGAATATAGAATAGAGAATAGAGAATAGAGAACCGAGAATTTAAAACATGGAATGCAGAACACAGAGTTAAGATTATAGAATACAGAATACTGAATATAGAATTTAGAATATGCAATGAAGAACACAGAATATAGAATATAGTATACGGAATGCAGATTGTAGAATGTAGATTATAGAATGAAGAACAGAAAATATAGAATATATAAAAGAGCATATACAACCTAGAATTTTGTAATGAAATGCAGAACACAGAATTTAGAATATAGAATAAAGAATACTTAATATAGAATTTAGAATATAGAATGTAGAACACAGAATATAGAATATAGAATACAGAATGCAGAATATAGAATACAGAATATAAAATCAAGAACACAGAATATAGAATATGGAAAACAGAATACAGAACCCAAATTTAGAACTTGGAATGCAGAACCCAGAATTTAGAAAATAGAATATAGAAAATTGGATATAAAATTTAGCATATAGTATGTAGAACACAGTATATAGAATATAGAATACGGAGGGCAGAATATAGAATGTAGGAAATAGAATGAATAACACAGAGTATAGAATATATAAAAGAGAATATACAATACAGAATTTAAAAATGGAATGCAGAACACAGAATTTAGAATATAGAATACAGAATACTGAATATAGAATTTAGAATATTGAATGTAGAAAACAGAATATAGAATATAAAACACGGAATGCAGAATATAGAATACAGAGTATAGATTATAGAACACAGAATATAGAATATGGAAAACAGAATACAGAACCCATAATATAGAACAAGGAATGCAGAACACAGAATTTAGAATATAGAATACAGAATACTGAAAATAGAATATAGAACATGGAATGCAGAACACAGAATTTACAATATAGAAAACAGAATACTGAATATAGAATTTAGAACATAGATTGCAGAACACAGAATTTAGAATATAGAATATAGAATACTCAAAATAGAATATAGTACATGGAATGCAGAACACAGGGTTTACAATAATAAACAGAATACTGAATATACAATTTAGCATTTAGAATTTAGAACACAGAATATAGAATACGGAATGCAAAATATATAATGTAGAGTATAGAATGAATAACACACAATATAGGATAGAGAATAGAGAATACAGAACCCAGAATTTAGAACATGGAATGCAGAACACAGAATTTAGAATATAGAATACAGAATAGTGAATATAAAATGTAGAATTTAGAATGTATAACACATAATATAGAATATGGAAAACGGATGCAGAATTTTGTATTTGAATAAAGAATGAAGAACACAAAATATAGAATATATAAAAGAGAATATAGAATCCTGAATTTGGAAATGGAATGCTGAGTTCAGAATTTAGAATATATGGTATACAGAATTCTGAGTATAGAATTTAGAATATAGAATGTAGAACACAGAATATAGAATATGGAATAAAGAATACTGAATATAGAATTTAGAACATGGAATGCAGAACACAGAATTTAGAATATAGAATATAGAATAGTGAATATAAAATTTAGCATATACAATGTACAACACAGAATATAGAATATAGAATACGGAATGCAGATTATAGAATGTAGAATATAGAATGAAGAACACAAAATACAGAATATATAAAAGAGAACATAGAACCTAGAATAAAGTAAAGGAATGCAGAACACAGAATTAAGTATATAGAATACAGAATACTGAATATACAAGTTAGAATAGAGAATGTAGAACACAGAATATAGAATAAAGAATACGGAATGCAGAATATAGAATGAAGAATATAGAGTGAAGAACACAAAATATAGAATATATAAAAAGAACATAGAACCTAGAATATACTAATGGAATGCAGAAAAGTATTAAGAATATAGAATACAGTATTCTGAATATATATATTGAATATGGAATGTAGAACACAGAATATAGAATATGGAATACGGAATGCAGATTATAGAATGTAGAATATAGAATGAAGAACACAAATTATAGAATATATAAAAGAGAATGTTGAACCTAGAATTTAGTAATGAAATGCAGAACAGGAATTTAGAATATAAAATAGAGATTACTGAATATAGAATTTAGAATATATAATGTAGTACACAGAATATAGAATACGGAAAGCAGAATATAGAATACAGAATATAGAATATAGAACACGGAATATAGAATATGGAAAACAGAATACAGAACCCAGAATTAAGAACATGGAATGCAGAACACAGAATTTAGGATACAGAATACAGAATACTGAATATAGAAATTAGGACATCGAATGCAGAACTCAGAATTTAGAATGCAGAATACAGAATACTGAATATAGTATATAGAACATGGAAGGCAGAACACAAAATTTAGAATATAGAATACAGAATACTGAATATAGAATTTAGAATATTGAATGTAGAAAACAGAATAAAAATACAATATACGGAATGCAGAATATAGAATACAGAGTATAGACTGTCGAACACAGAATATAGAATATGGAAAACAGAATACAGAACCCATAATATAGAACAAGGAATGCAGAACACAGAATTTAGAATATAGAATACAGAATACTGAAAATAGAATATAGAACATGGAATGCAGAACACAGAATTTACAATATAGAAAACAGAATACTGAATATAGAATTTAGAACATAGATTGCAGAACACAGAATTTAGAATATAGAATATAGAATAATCAAAATAGAATATAGAACATGGAATGCAGAACACAGGGTTTACAATAATAAACAGAATAATGAATATAGAATTTAGCATTTAGAATTTAGGACACAGAATATAGAATATAGAATACGGAATGCAAAATATATAATGTAGAGTATAGAATGAATAACACACAATATAGGATAGAGAATAGAGAATACAGAACCCAGAATTTAGAAAATGGAATGCAGAACACAGAATTTAGAATATAGAATACAGAATACTGAATATAAAATTTAGAATTTAGAATGTAGAACACATAATATAGAATATGGAAAACGGAATGCAGAATTTTGTATTTGAATAAAGAATGAAGAACACAAAATATAGAATATATAAAAGAGAATATAGAATCCTGAATTTGGAAATGGAATGATGAAATCAGAATTTAGAATATATAGTATACATAATTCTGGGTATAGAATTTAGACTATAGAATGTAGAACACAGAATATAGAATATGGAATAAAGAATACCGAATAGAGAATTTAGAACATTGAATGCAGAACACAGAATTTAGAATATAGAATATAGAATAGTGAGTATAAAATTTAGCATATACAATGTAGAACACAGAATATAGAATATAGAATACGGAATGCAGATTATGGAATGTAGAATATAGAATGAAGAACAGAAAATATTGAATATATAAAAGACCATATACAAACTAGAATTTTGTAATGAAATGCAGAACACAGAATTTAGAATATAGAATACAGAATACTTAATATAGAACTTAGAATATAGAATGTAGAACACAGAATATAGAATATAGAATACAGAATGCACAATATAGAATACAGAATATAGAATCAAGAACACAGAATATAGAATATGGAAAACAGAATACAGGACCCAAATTTAGATCTTGGAATGCAGAACACAGAATTTAGAAAATAGAATATAGAAAATTGGATATAAAATTTGGCATATAGAATGTAGAACACATTATATAGAATATAGAATACGGAGGGCAGAATATAGAATTTAGGAAATAGAAAAAATAACACAGAGAATAGAATATATAAAAGAGAATATACAATACAGAATTTAAAAATGGAATGCAGAACACAGAATTTAGAATATAGAATACAGAATACTGAATATAGAATTTAGAATATTGAATGTAGAAAACAGAATATAGAATATAAAACACGGAATGCAGAATATAGAATACAGAGTATAGAATATAGAAAACAGAATATAGAATATAAAATACGGAATGCAGAATATAGAATACAGAGTATAGAATATAGAACACAGAATATAGAATATGGAAAACAGAATACAGAACCCATAATATACAAGAAGGGATGCAGAACACAGAATTTAGAATATAGAATACAGAATACAGAATATAGAATTTAGAATATTGAATGCAGAAAACAGAATATAGAATATAAAATACAGAATGCCGACTATAGAATACAGAGAATAGAATATAGAACACAGAATATAGAATATGCAAAACAGAATACAGATCCCATAATATAGAAAAAGGAATGCAGAACACAGAATTTAGAATATAGAATACAGAATACTGAAAATAGAATATAGAACATGGAATGCAGAACACAGAATTTACAATATAGAAAAGAGAATACTGAATATAGAATTTAGAACATAGATTGCAGAACACAGAATTTAGAATATATAATGTAGAATACTCAAAATAGTATATAGAACATGGAATGCAGAACACAGGGTTTACAATATAGAAGCCATAATACTGAATATAGAATTTAGCATTTAGAATTTAGAACACAGTATATAGAATATAGAATACGGAATGCAAAATATATAATTTAGAGTTTAGAATGAATAACACACAATATAGGATATAGAATAGAGAATACTTAATATAAAATTTAGAATTAAGAATGTAGAACACAGAATATAGAATATGGAATACGGAATGCAGAATTTTGTATTTGAATAAAGAATGAAGAACACAAAATATAGAATATATAAAAGAGAATATAGAATCCTGAATTTGGAAATGGAATGCTGAACTCAGAATTTAGAATATATAGTATACAGATTTCTGAGTATAGAATTAAGAATATAGAATGTAGAACACACAATATAGAATATGGAATAAAGAATACTGAATATAGAATTTAGAACATCGAATACGGAACACAGAATTTAGAATATAGAATATAGAATACTGAATATAAAATTTAGCATATACAATGTAGAACACAGTATATAGAATATAGAATAAGGAGGGCAGAATATAGAATGTAGAAAATAGAATGAAGAACACAAAGTATAGAATATACAAAAGAGACTATACAATCCAGAATTTAAAAATGGAATGCAGAACACAGAATTTAGAATACAGAATAGAAAATACTGAATATAGAAATTAGAACATCGAAGGCAGAACTCAGAATTTCGAATTCAGAATACAGAATACTGAATATAGAATATAGAACATGGAATGCAGAACACAAAATTTAGAATATAGAATACAGAATACTGAATATTGAAGTTAGAATATATAATGTAGATAAAAGGATATAGAATATAAAATACGGAATGCAGAATATAGAATACAGAATATAGAATATAGAACACAGAATATAGAATATGGAAAACAGAATACAGAACCCAGGATTTAGAACAAGGAATGCAGAACACAGAATTTAGAATATAAACTATAGAATACTCAAAATAGGATATAGAACATGGAATGCAGAACACAGAATTTACAATATAGAAAACAGAATACTGAATATAGAATTTAGCATTTAGAATATAGAACACAAAAATTAGAATATAGAATACGGAATGCAAAATATATAATCAAGAATATAGAATGAATAACACACAATATAGGATATAGAATAGAGAATACAGAACCCAGAATTTAGAACATGGAATGCAGAACACAGAATTTAAAATATAGAATACATAATACTGAATATAACATTTAGAATTTAGAATGTAGAACCCAGAATTTAGAATATGAAATGCGGAAAGCAGAGTTTTGTATTTGGAATAAAGAATGAAGAGAACAAAATATAGAATATATAAAAGAGAATATAGAATCCTGAATTTAGAAATGGAATGCTGAACTCAGAATTTACAATATAGAATACAGAATTCTGAATATAGAATTTAGAAAATAAAATGTAGAACACAGAATATAGACTATGGGATACAGAATACTGAATATAGAATTTAGAACACGGAATGCAGAACACAGAACTTAGAATATACTATGTAGAACACAGAATATAGAACAGAGAATAGAGAATAGAGAACAGAGAATTTAAAACATGGAATGCAGAACACAGAGTTAAGATTATAGAATACAGAATACTGAATGTAGAATTTAGAATATGCAATGTAGAACACAGAATATAGAATATAGTATACGGAATGCAGATTGTAGAATGTAGATTATAGAATGAAGAACAGAAAATATAGAATATATAAAAGAGCATATACAACCTAGAATTTTGTAATGAAATGCAGAACACAGAATTTAGAATATAGAATAAATAATACTTAATATAGAATTTAGAATATAGAATGTAGAACACAGAATATAGAATATAGAATACAGAATGCAGAATATAGAATACAGAATATAAAATCAAGAACACAGAATATAGAATATGGAAAACAGAATACAGAACCCAAATTTAGAACTTGGAATGCAGAACCCAGAATTTAGAAAATAGAATATAGAAAATTGGATATATAATTTAGCATATAGTATGTAGAACACAGTATATAGAATATAGAATACGGAGGGCAGAATATAGAATGTAGGAAATAGAATGAATAACACAGAGTATAGAATATATAAAATAGAATATACAATACAGAATTTAAAAATGGAATGCAGAACACAGAATTTAGAATATAGAATACAGAATACTGAATATAGAATTTAGAATATTGAATGTAGAAAACAGAATATAGAATATAAAACACGGAATGCAGAATATAGAATACAGAGTATAGATTATAGAACACAGAATATAGAATATGGAAAACAGAATACAGAACCCATAATATAGAACAAGGAATGCAGAACACAGAATTTAGAATATAGAATACAGAATACTGAAAATAGAATATAGAACATGGAATGCAGAACACAGAATTTACAATATAGAAAACAGAATACTGAATATAGAATTTAGAACATAGATTGCAGAACACAGAATTTAGAATATAGAATATAGAATACTCAAAATAGAATATAGTACATGGAATGCAGAACACAGGGTTTACAATAATAAACAGAATACTGAATATACAATTTAGCATTTAGAATTTAGAACACAGAATATAGAATACGGAATGCAAAATATATAATGTAGAGTATAGAATGAATAACACACAATATAGGATAGAGAATAGAGAATACAGAACCCAGAATTTAGAACATGGAATGCAGAACACAGAATTTAGAATATAGAATACAGAATAGTGAATATAAAATGTAGAATTTAGAATGTAGAACACATAATATAGAATAAGGAAAACGGATGCAGAATTTTGTATTTGAATAAAGAATGAAGAACACAAAATATAGAATATATAAAAGAGAATATAGAATCCTGAATTTGGAAATGGAATGCTGAGTTCAGAATTTAGAATATATGGTATACAGAATTCTGAGTATAGAATTTAGAATATAGAATGTAGAACACAGAATATAGAATATGGAATAAAGAATACTGAATATAGAATTTAGAACATGGAATGCAGAACACAGAATTTAGAATATAGAATATAGAATAGTGAATATAAAATTTAGCATATACAATGTACAACACAGAATATAGAATATAGAATACGGAATGCAGATTATAGAATGTAGAATATAGAATGAAGAACACAAAATACAGAATATATAAAAGAGAACATAGAACCTAGAATAAAGTAAAGGAATGCAGAACACAGAATTAAGTATATAGAATACAGAATACTGAATATACAAGTTAGAATAGAGAATGTAGAACACAGAATATAGAATAAAGAATACGGAATGCAGAATATAGAATGAAGAATATAGAGTGAAGAACACAAAATATAGAATATATAAAAAGAACATAGAACCTAGAATATACTAATGGAATGCAGAAAAGTATTAAGAATATAGAATACAGTATTCTGAATATATATATTGAATATGGAATGTAGAACACAGAATATAGAATATGGAATACGGAATGCAGATTATAGAATGTAGAATATAGAATGAAGAACACAAATTATAGAATATATAAAAGAGAATGTTGAACCTAGAATTTAGTAATGAAATGCAGAACAGGAATTTAGAATATAAAATAGAGATTACTGAATATAGAATTTAGAATATATAATGTAGTACACAGAATATAGAATACGGAAAGCAGAATATAGAATACAGAATATAGAATATAGAACACGGAATATAGAATATGGAAAACAGAATACAGAACCCAGAATTAAGAACATGGAATGCAGAACACAGAATTTAGGATACAGAATACAGAATACTGAATATAGAAATTAGGACATCGAATGCAGAACTCAGAATTTAGAATGCAGAATACAGAATACTGAATATAGTATATAGAACATGGAAGGCAGAACACAAAATTTAGAATATAGAATACAGAATACTGAATATAGAATTTAGAATATTGAATGTAGAAAACAGAATAAAAATACAATATACGGAATGCAGAATATAGAATACAGAGTATAGACTGTCGAACACAGAATATAGAATATGGAAAACAGAATACAGAACCCATAATATAGAACAAGGAATGCAGAACACAGAATTTAGAATATAGAATACAGAATACTGAAAATAGAATATAGAACATGGAATGCAGAACACAGAATTTACAATATAGAAAACAGAATACTGAATATAGAATTTAGAACATAGATTGCAGAACACAGAATTTAGAATATAGAATATAGAATAATCAAAATAGAATATAGAACATGGAATGCAGAACACAGGGTTTACAATAATAAACAGAATAATGAATATAGAATTTAGCATTTAGAATTTAGGACACAGAATATAGAATATAGAATACGGAATGCAAAATATATAATGTAGAGTATAGAATGAATAACACACAATATAGGATAGAGAATAGAGAATACAGAACCCAGAATTTAGAAAATGGAATGCAGAACACAGAATTTAGAATATAGAATACAGAATACTGAATATAAAATTTAGAATTTAGAATGTAGAACACATAATATAGAATATGGAAAACGGAATGCAGAATTTTGTATTTGAATAAAGAATGAAGAACACAAAATATAGAATATATAAAAGAGAATATAGAATCCTGAATTTGGAAATGGAATGATGAAATCAGAATTTAGAATATATAGTATACATAATTCTGGGTATAGAATTTAGACTATAGAATGTAGAACACAGAATATAGAATATGGAATAAAGAATACTGAATAGAGAATTTAGAACATTGAATGCAGAACACAGAATTTAGAATATAGAATATAGAATAGTGAGTATAAAATTTAGCATATACAATGTAGAACACAGAATATAGAATATAGAATACGGAATGCAGATTATGGAATGTAGAATATAGAATGAAGAACAGAAAATATTGAATATATAAAAGACCATATACAAACTAGAATTTTGTAATGAAATGCAGAACACAGAATTTAGAATATAGAATACAGAATACTTAATATAGAACTTAGAATATAGAATGTAGAACACAGAATATAGAATATAGAATACAGAATGCACAATATAGAATACAGAATATAGAATCAAGAACACAGAATATAGAATATGGAAAACAGAATACAGGACCCAAATTTAGAACTTGGAATGCAGAACACAGAATTTAGAAAATAGAATATAGAAAATTGGATATAAAATTTGGCATATAGAATGTAGAACACATTATATAGAATATAGAATACGGAGGGCAGAATATAGAATGTAGGAAATAGAAAAAATAACACAGAGAATAGAATATATAAAAGAGAATATACAATACAGAATTTAAAAATGGAATGCAGAACACAGAATTTAGAATATAGAATACAGAATACTGAATATAGAATTTAGAATATTGAATGTAGAAAACAGAATATAGAATATAAAACACGGAATGCAGAATATAGAATACAGAGTATAGAATATAGAAAACAGAATATAGAATATAAAATACGGAATGCAGAATATAGAATACAGAGTATAGAATATAGAACACAGAATATAGAATATGGAAAACAGAATACAGAACCCATAATATACAAGAAGGGATGCAGAACACAGAATTTAGAATATAGAATACAGAATACAGAATATAGAATTTAGAATATTGAATGCAGAAAACAGAATATAGAATATAAAATACAGAATGCCGACTATAGAATACAGAGAATAGAATATAGAACACAGAATATAGAATATGCAAAACAGAATACAGATCCCATAATATAGAAAAAGTAATGCAGAACACAGAATTTAGAATATAGAATACAGAATACTGAAAATAGAATATAGAACATGGAATGCAGAACACAGAATTTACAATATAGAAAAGAGAATACTGAATATAGAATTTAGAACATAGATTGCAGAACACAGAATTTAGAATATATAATGTAGAATACTCAAAATAGTATATAGAACATGGAATGCAGAACACAGGGTTTACAATATAGAAACCATAATACTGAATATAGAATTTAGCATTTAGAATTTAGAACACAGTATATAGAATATAGAATACGGAATACAAAATATATAATTTAGAGTTTAGAATGAATAACACACAATATAGGATATAGAATAGAGAATACTTAATATAAAATTTAGAATTAAGAATGTAGAACACAGAATATAGAATATGGAATACGGAATGCAGAATTTTGTATTTGAATAAAGAATGAAGAACACAAAATATAGAATATATAAAAGAGAATATAGAATCCTGAATTTGGAAATGGAATGCTGAACTCAGAATTTAGAATATATAGTATACAGATTTCTGAGTATAGAATTAAGAATATAGAATGTAGAACACAGAATATAGAATATGGAATAAAGAATACTGAATATAGAATTTAGAACATCGAATACGGAACACAGAATTTAGAATATAGAATATAGAATACTGAATATAAAATTTAGCATATACAATGTAGAACACAGTATATAGAATATAGAATAAGGAGGGCAGAATATAGAATGTAGAAAATAGAATGAAGAACACAAAGTATAGAATATACAAAAGAGACTATACAATCCAGAATTTAAAAATGGAATGCAGAACACAGAATTTAGAATACAGAATACAAAATACTGAATATAGAAATTAGAACATCGAAGGCAGAACTCAGAATTTCGAATTCAGAATACAGAATACTGAATATAGAATATAGAACATGGAATGCAGAACACAAAATTTAGAATATAGAATACAGAATACTGAATATTGAAGTTAGAATATATAATGTAGATAAAAGGATATAGAATATAAAATACGGAATGCAGAATATAGAATACAGAATATAGAATATAGAACACAGAATATAGAATATGGAAAACAGAATACAGAACCCAGGATTTAGAACAAGGAATGCAGAACACAGAATTTAGAATATAAACTATAGAATACTCAAAATAGGATATAGAACATGGAATGCAGAACACAGAATTTACAATATAGAAAACAGAATACTGAATATAGAATTTAGCATTTAGAATATAGAACACAGAAATTAGAATATAGAATACGGAATGCAAAATATATAATCAAGAATATAGAATGAATAACACACAATATAGGATATAGAATAGAGAATACAGAACCCAGAATTTAGAACATGGAATGCAGAACACAGAATTTAAAATATAGAATACATAATACTGAATATAACATTTAGAATTTAGAATGTAGAACCCAGAATTTAGAATATGAAATGCGGAAAGCAGAATTTTGTATTTGGAATAAAGAATGAAGAAAACAAAATATAGAATATATAAAAGAGAATATAGAATCCTGAATTTAGAAATGGAATGCTGAACTCAGAATTTACAATATAGAATACAGAATTCTGAATATAGAATTTAGAAAATAAAATGTAGAACACAGAATATAGACTATGGAATACAGAATACTGAATATAGAATTTAGAACATGGAATGCAGAACACAGAATTTAGAATATAGAATGTAGAACACAGAATATAGAACAGAGAATAGAGAATAGAGAACCGGGAATTTAAAACATGGAATGCAGAACACAGAGTTAAGATTATAGAATACAGAATACTGAATGTAGAATTTAGAATATGCAATGTAGAACACAGAATATAGAATATAGTATACGGAATGCAGATTGTAGAATGTAGATTATAGAATGAAGAACAGAAAATATAGAATATATAAAAGAGCATATACAACCTAGAAATTTGTAATGAAATGCAGAACACAGAATTTAGAATATAGAATAAAGAATAGTGAATATAAAATTTAGCATATACAATGTACAACACAGAATATAGAATATAGAATACGGAATGCAGATTATAGAATGTAGAATATAGAATGAAGAACACAAAATACAGAATATATAAAAGAGAACATAGAACCTAGAATAAAGTAAAGGAATGCAGAACACAGAATTAAGTATATAGAATACAGAATACTGAATATACAAGTTAGAATAGAGAATGTAGAACACAGAATATAGAATAAAGAATACGGAATGCAGAATATAGAATGAAGAATATAGAGTGAAGAACACAAAATATAGAATATATAAAAAGAACATAGAACCTAGAATATACTAATGGAATGCAGAAAAGTATTAAGAATATAAAATACAGTATTCTGAATATATATATTGAATATGGAATGTAGAACACAGAATATAGAATATGGAATACGGAATGCAGATTATAGAATGTAGAATATAGAATGAAGAACACAAATTATAGAATATATAAAAGAGAATGTTGAACCTAGAATTTAGTAATGAAATGCAGAACAGGAATTTAGAATATAAAATAGAGATTACTGAATATAGAATTTAGAATATATAATGTAGTACACAGAATATAGAATACGGAAAGCAGAATATACAATACAGAATATAGAATATAGAACACGGAATATAGAATATGGAAAACAGAATACAGAACCCAGAATTAAGAACATGGAATGCAGAACACAGAATTTAGGATACAGAATACAGAATACTGAATATAGAAATTAGGACATCGAATGCAGAACTCAGAATTTAGAATGCAGAATACAGAATACTGAATATAGTATATAGAACATGGAAGGCAGAACACAAAATTTAGAATATAGAATACAGAATACTGAATATAGAATTTAGAATATTGAATGTAGAAAACAGAATAAAAATACAATATACGGAATGCAGAATATAGAATACAGAGTATAGACTGTCGAACACAGAATATAGAATATGGAAAACAGAATACAGAACCCATAATATAGAACAAGGAATGCAGAACACAGAATTTAGAATATAGAATACAGAATACTGAAAATAGAATATAGAACATGGAATGCAGAACACAGAATTTACAATATAGAAAACAGAATACTGAATATAGAATTTAGAACATAGATTGCAGAACACAGAATTTAGAATATAGAATATAGAATAATCAAAATAGAATATAGAACATGGAATGCAGAACACAGGGTTTACAATAATAAACAGAATAATGAATATAGAATTTAGCATTTAGAATTTAGGACACAGAATATAGAATATAGAATACGGAATGCAAAATATATAATGTAGAGTATAGAATGAATAACACACAATATAGGATAGAGAATAGAGAATACAGAACCCAGAATTTAGAAAATGGAATGCAGAACACAGAATTTAGAATATAGAATACAGAATACTGAATATAAAATTTAGAATTTAGAATGTAGAACACATAATATAGAATATGGAAAACGGAATGCAGAATTTTGTATTTGAATAAAGAATGAAGAACACAAAATATAGAATATATAAAAGAGAATATAGAATCCTGAAATTGGAAATGGAATGATGAAATCAGAATTTAGAATATATAGTATACATAATTCTGGGTATAGAATTTAGACTATAGAATGTAGAACACAGAATATAGAATATGGAATAAAGAATACTGAATAGAGAATTTAGAACATTGAATGCAGAACACAGAATTTAGAATATAGAATATAGAATAGTGAGTATAAAATTTAGCATATACAATGTAGAACACAGAATATAGAATATAGAATACGGAATGCAGATTATGGAATGTAGAATATAGAATGAAGAACAGAAAATATTGAATATATAAAAGACCATATACAAACTAGAATTTTGTAATGAAATGCAGAACACAGAATTTAGAATATAGAATACAGAATACTTAATATAGAACTTAGAATATAGAATGTAGAACACAGAATATAGAATATAGAATACAGAATGCACAATATAGAATACAGAATATAGAATCAAGAACACAGAATATAGAATATGGAAAACAGAATACAGGACCCAAATTTAGATCTTGGAATGCAGAACACAGAATTTAGAAAATAGAATATAGAAAATTGGATATAAAATTTGGCATATAGAATGTAGAACACATTATATAGAATATAGAATACGGAGGGCAGAATATAGAATTTAGGAAATAGAAAAAATAACACAGAGAATAGAATATATAAAAGAGAATATACAATACAGAATTTAAAAATGGAATGCAGAACACAGAATTTAGAATATAGAATACAGAATACTGAATATAGAATTTAGAATATTGAATGTAGAAAACAGAATATAGAATATAAAACACGGAATGCAGAATATAGAATACAGAGTATAGAATATAGAAAACAGAATATAGAATATAAAATACGGAATGCAGAATATAGAATACAGAGTATAGAATATAGAACACAGAATATAGAATATGGAAAACAGAATACAGAACCCATAATATACAAGAAGGGATGCAGAACACAGAATTTAGAATATAGAATACAGAATACAGAATATAGAATTTAGAATATTGAATGCAGAAAACAGAATATAGAATATAAAATACAGAATGCCGACTATAGAATACAGAGAATAGAATATAGAACACAGAATATAGAATATGCAAAACAGAATACAGATCCCATAATATAGAAAAAGGAATGCAGAACACAGAATTTAGAATATAGAATACAGAATACTGAAAATAGAATATAGAACATGGAATGCAGAACACAGAATTTACAATATAGAAAAGAGAATACTGAATATAGAATTTAGAACATAGATTGCAGAACACAGAATTTAGAATATATAATGTAGAATACTCAAAATAGTATATAGAACATGGAATGCAGAACACAGGGTTTACAATATAGAAACCATAATACTGAATATAGAATTTAGCATTTAGAATTTAGAACACAGTATATAGAATATAGAATACGGAATGCAAAATATATAATTTAGAGTTTAGAATGAATAACACACAATATAGGATATAGAATAGAGAATACTTAATATAAAATTTAGAATTAAGAATGTAGAACACAGAATATAGAATATGGAATACGGAATGCAGAATTTTGTATTTGAATAAAGAATGAAGAACACAAAATATAGAATATATAAAAGAGAATATAGAATCCTGAATTTGGAAATGGAATGCTGAACTCAGAATTTAGAATATATAGTATACAGATTTCTGAGTATAGAATTAAGAATATAGAATGTAGAACACACAATATAGAATATGGAATAAAGAATACTGAATATAGAATTTAGAACATCGAATACGGAACACAGAATTTAGAATATAGAATATAGAATACTGAATATAAAATTTAGCATATACAATGTAGAACACAGTATATAGAATATAGAATAAGGAGGGCAGAATATAGAATGTAGAAAATAGAATGAAGAACACAAAGTATAGAATATACAAAAGAGACTATACAATCCAGAATTTAAAAATGGAATGCAGAACACAGAATTTAGAATACAGAATAGAAAATACTGAATATAGAAATTAGAACATCGAAGGCAGAACTCAGAATTTCGAATTCAGAATACAGAATACTGAATATAGAATATAGAACATGGAATGCAGAACACAAAATTTAGAATATAGAATACAGAATACTGAATATTGAAGTTAGAATATATAATGTAGATAAAAGGATATAGAATATAAAATACGGAATGCAGAATATAGAATACAGAATATAGAATATAGAACACAGAATATAGAATATGGAAAACAGAATACAGAACCCAGGATTTAGAACAAGGAATGCAGAACACAGAATTTAGAATATAAACTATAGAATACTCAAAATAGGATATAGAACATGGAATGCAGAACACAGAATTTACAATATAGAAAACAGAATACTGAATATAGAATTTAGCATTTAGAATATAGAACACAAAAATTAGAATATAGAATACGGAATGCAAAATATATAATCAAGAATATAGAATGAATAACACACAATATAGGATATAGAATAGAGAATACAGAACCCAGAATTTAGAACATGGAATGCAGAACACAGAATTTAAAATATAGAATACATAATACTGAATATAACATTTAGAATTTAGAATGTAGAACCCAGAATTTAGAATATGAAATGCGGAAAGCAGAGTTTTGTATTTGGAATAAAGAATGAAGAGAACAAAATATAGAATATATAAAAGAGAATATAGAATCCTGAATTTAGAAATGGAATGCTGAACTCAGAATTTACAATATAGAATACAGAATTCTGAATATAGAATTTAGAAAATAAAATGTAGAACACAGAATATAGACTATGGGATACAGAATACTGAATATAGAATTTAGAACACGGAATGCAGAACACAGAACTTAGAATATACTATGTAGAACACAGAATATAGAACAGAGAATAGAGAATAGAGAACAGAGAATTTAAAACATGGAATGCAGAACACAGAGTTAAGATTATAGAATACAGAATACTGAATGTAGAATTTAGAATATGCAATGTAGAACACAGAATATAGAATATAGTATACGGAATGCAGATTGTAGAATGTAGATTATAGAATGAAGAACAGAAAATATAGAATATATAAAAGAGCATATACAACCTAGAATTTTGTAATGAAATGCAGAACACAGAATTTAGAATATAGAATAAAGAATACTTAATATAGAATTTAGAATATAGAATGTAGAACACAGAATATAGAATATAGAATACAGAATGCAGAATATAGAATACAGAATATAAAATCAAGAACACAGAATATAGAATATGGAAAACAGAATACAGAACCCAAATTTAGAACTTGGAATGCAGAACCCAGAATTTAGAAAATAGAATATAGAAAATTGGATATATAATTTAGCATATAGTATGTAGAACACAGTATATAGAATATAGAATACGGAGGGCAGAATATAGAATGTAGGAAATAGAATGAATAACACAGAGTATAGAATATATAAAATAGAATATACAATACAGAATTTAAAAATGGAATGCAGAACACAGAATTTAGAATATAGAATACAGAATACTGAATATAGAATTTAGAATATTGAATGTAGAAAACAGAATATAGAATATAAAACACGGAATGCAGAATATAGAATACAGAGTATAGATTATAGAACACAGAATATAGAATATGGAAAACAGAATACAGAACCCATAATATAGAACAAGGAATGCAGAACACAGAATTTAGAATATAGAATACAGAATACTGAAAATAGAATATAGAACATGGAATGCAGAACACAGAATTTACAATATAGAAAACAGAATACTGAATATAGAATTTAGAACATAGATTGCAGAACACAGAATTTAGAATATAGAATATAGAATACTCAAAATAGAATATAGTACATGGAATGCAGAACACAGGGTTTACAATAATAAACAGAATACTGAATATACAATTTAGCATTTAGAATTTAGAACACAGAATATAGAATACGGAATGCAAAATATATAATGTAGAGTATAGAATGAATAACACACAATATAGGATAGAGAATAGAGAATACAGAACCCAGAATTTAGAACATGGAATGCAGAACACAGAATTTAGAATATAGAATACAGAATAGTGAATATAAAATGTAGAATTTAGAATGTAGAACACATAATATAGAATAAGGAAAACGGATGCAGAATTTTGTATTTGAATAAAGAATGAAGAACACAAAATATAGAATATATAAAAGAGAATATAGAATCCTGAATTTGGAAATGGAATGCTGAGTTCAGAATTTAGAATATATGGTATACAGAATTCTGAGTATAGAATTTAGAATATAGAATGTAGAACACAGAATATAGAATATGGAATAAAGAATACTGAATATAGAATTTAGAACATGGAATGCAGAACACAGAATTTAGAATATAGAATATAGAATAGTGAATATAAAATTTAGCATATACAATGTACAACACAGAATATAGAATATAGAATACGGAATGCAGATTATAGAATGTAGAATATAGAATGAAGAACACAAAATACAGAATATATAAAAGAGAACATAGAACCTAGAATAAAGTAAAGGAATGCAGAACACAGAATTAAGTATATAGAATACAGAATACTGAATATACAAGTTAGAATAGAGAATGTAGAACACAGAATATAGAATAAAGAATACGGAATGCAGAATATAGAATGAAGAATATAGAGTGAAGAACACAAAATATAGAATATATAAAAAGAACATAGAACCTAGAATATACTAATGGAATGCAGAAAAGTATTAAGAATATAGAATACAGTATTCTGAATATATATATTGAATATGGAATGTAGAACACAGAATATAGAATATGGAATACGGAATGCAGATTATAGAATGTAGAATATAGAATGAAGAACACAAATTATAGAATATATAAAAGAGAATGTTGAACCTAGAATTTAGTAATGAAATGCAGAACAGGAATTTAGAATATAAAATAGAGATTACTGAATATAGAATTTAGAATATATAATGTAGTACACAGAATATAGAATACGGAAAGCAGAATATAGAATACAGAATATAGAATATAGAACACGGAATATAGAATATGGAAAACAGAATACAGAACCCAGAATTAAGAACATGGAATGCAGAACACAGAATTTAGGATACAGAATACAGAATACTGAATATAGAAATTAGGACATCGAATGCAGAACTCAGAATTTAGAATGCAGAATACAGAATACTGAATATAGTATATAGAACATGGAAGGCAGAACACAAAATTTAGAATATAGAATACAGAATACTGAATATAGAATTTAGAATATTGAATGTAGAAAACAGAATAAAAATACAATATACGGAATGCAGAATATAGAATACAGAGTATAGACTGTCGAACACAGAATATAGAATATGGAAAACAGAATACAGAACCCATAATATAGAACAAGGAATGCAGAACACAGAATTTAGAATATAGAATACAGAATACTGAAAATAGAATATAGAACATGGAATGCAGAACACAGAATTTACAATATAGAAAACAGAATACTGAATATAGAATTTAGAACATAGATTGCAGAACACAGAATTTAGAATATAGAATATAGAATAATCAAAATAGAATATAGAACATGGAATGCAGAACACAGGGTTTACAATAATAAACAGAATAATGAATATAGAATTTAGCATTTAGAATTTAGGACACAGAATATAGAATATAGAATACGGAATGCAAAATATATAATGTAGAGTATAGAATGAATAACACACAATATAGGATAGAGAATAGAGAATACAGAACCCAGAATTTAGAAAATGGAATGCAGAACACAGAATTTAGAATATAGAATACAGAATACTGAATATAAAATTTAGAATTTAGAATGTAGAACACATAATATAGAATATGGAAAACGGAATGCAGAATTTTGTATTTGAATAAAGAATGAAGAACACAAAATATAGAATATATAAAAGAGAATATAGAATCCTGAATTTGGAAATGGAATGATGAAATCAGAATTTAGAATATATAGTATACATAATTCTGGGTATAGAATTTAGACTATAGAATGTAGAACACAGAATATAGAATATGGAATAAAGAATACTGAATAGAGAATTTAGAACATTGAATGCAGAACACAGAATTTAGAATATAGAATATAGAATAGTGAGTATAAAATTTAGCATATACAATGTAGAACACAGAATATAGAATATAGAATACGGAATGCAGATTATGGAATGTAGAATATAGAATGAAGAACAGAAAATATTGAATATATAAAAGACCATATACAAACTAGAATTTTGTAATGAAATGCAGAACACAGAATTTAGAATATAGAATACAGAATACTTAATATAGAACTTAGAATATAGAATGTAGAACACAGAATATAGAATATAGAATACAGAATGCACAATATAGAATACAGAATATAGAATCAAGAACACAGAATATAGAATATGGAAAACAGAATACAGGACCCAAATTTAGAACTTGGAATGCAGAACACAGAATTTAGAAAATAGAATATAGAAAATTGGATATAAAATTTGGCATATAGAATGTAGAACACATTATATAGAATATAGAATACGGAGGGCAGAATATAGAATGTAGGAAATAGAAAAAATAACACAGAGAATAGAATATATAAAAGAGAATATACAATACAGAATTTAAAAATGGAATGCAGAACACAGAATTTAGAATATAGAATACAGAATACTGAATATAGAATTTAGAATATTGAATGTAGAAAACAGAATATAGAATATAAAACACGGAATGCAGAATATAGAATACAGAGTATAGAATATAGAAAACAGAATATAGAATATAAAATACGGAATGCAGAATATAGAATACAGAGTATAGAATATAGAACACAGAATATAGAATATGGAAAACAGAATACAGAACCCATAATATACAAGAAGGGATGCAGAACACAGAATTTAGAATATAGAATACAGAATACAGAATATAGAATTTAGAATATTGAATGCAGAAAACAGAATATAGAATATAAAATACAGAATGCCGACTATAGAATACAGAGAATAGAATATAGAACACAGAATATAGAATATGCAAAACAGAATACAGATCCCATAATATAGAAAAAGTAATGCAGAACACAGAATTTAGAATATAGAATACAGAATACTGAAAATAGAATATAGAACATGGAATGCAGAACACAGAATTTACAATATAGAAAAGAGAATACTGAATATAGAATTTAGAACATAGATTGCAGAACACAGAATTTAGAATATATAATGTAGAATACTCAAAATAGTATATAGAACATGGAATGCAGAACACAGGGTTTACAATATAGAAACCATAATACTGAATATAGAATTTAGCATTTAGAATTTAGAACACAGTATATAGAATATAGAATACGGAATACAAAATATATAATTTAGAGTTTAGAATGAATAACACACAATATAGGATATAGAATAGAGAATACTTAATATAAAATTTAGAATTAAGAATGTAGAACACAGAATATAGAATATGGAATACGGAATGCAGAATTTTGTATTTGAATAAAGAATGAAGAACACAAAATATAGAATATATAAAAGAGAATATAGAATCCTGAATTTGGAAATGGAATGCTGAACTCAGAATTTAGAATATATAGTATACAGATTTCTGAGTATAGAATTAAGAATATAGAATGTAGAACACAGAATATAGAATATGGAATAAAGAATACTGAATATAGAATTTAGAACATCGAATACGGAACACAGAATTTAGAATATAGAATATAGAATACTGAATATAAAATTTAGCATATACAATGTAGAACACAGTATATAGAATATAGAATAAGGAGGGCAGAATATAGAATGTAGAAAATAGAATGAAGAACACAAAGTATAGAATATACAAAAGAGACTATACAATCCAGAATTTAAAAATGGAATGCAGAACACAGAATTTAGAATACAGAATACAAAATACTGAATATAGAAATTAGAACATCGAAGGCAGAACTCAGAATTTCGAATTCAGAATACAGAATACTGAATATAGAATATAGAACATGGAATGCAGAACACAAAATTTAGAATATAGAATACAGAATACTGAATATTGAAGTTAGAATATATAATGTAGATAAAAGGATATAGAATATAAAATACGGAATGCAGAATATAGAATACAGAATATAGAATATAGAACACAGAATATAGAATATGGAAAACAGAATACAGAACCCAGGATTTAGAACAAGGAATGCAGAACACAGAATTTAGAATATAAACTATAGAATACTCAAAATAGGATATAGAACATGGAATGCAGAACACAGAATTTACAATATAGAAAACAGAATACTGAATATAGAATTTAGCATTTAGAATATAGAACACAGAAATTAGAATATAGAATACGGAATGCAAAATATATAATCAAGAATATAGAATGAATAACACACAATATAGGATATAGAATAGAGAATACAGAACCCAGAATTTAGAACATGGAATGCAGAACACAGAATTTAAAATATAGAATACATAATACTGAATATAACATTTAGAATTTAGAATGTAGAACCCAGAATTTAGAATATGAAATGCGGAAAGCAGAATTTTGTATTTGGAATAAAGAATGAAGAAAACAAAATATAGAATATATAAAAGAGAATATAGAATCCTGAATTTAGAAATGGAATGCTGAACTCAGAATTTACAATATAGAATACAGAATTCTGAATATAGAATTTAGAAAATAAAATGTAGAACACAGAATATAGACTATGGAATACAGAATACTGAATATAGAATTTAGAACATGGAATGCAGAACACAGAATTTAGAATATAGAATGTAGAACACAGAATATAGAACAGAGAATAGAGAATAGAGAACCGGGAATTTAAAACATGGAATGCAGAACACAGAGTTAAGATTATAGAATACAGAATACTGAATGTAGAATTTAGAATATGCAATGTAGAACACAGAATATAGAATATAGTATACGGAATGCAGATTGTAGAATGTAGATTATAGAATGAAGAACAGAAAATATAGAATATATAAAAGAGCATATACAACCTAGAAATTTGTAATGAAATGCAGAACACAGAATTTAGAATATAGAATAAAGAATAGTGAATATAAAATTTAGCATATACAATGTACAACACAGAATATAGAATATAGAATACGGAATGCAGATTATAGAATGTAGAATATAGAATGAAGAACACAAAATACAGAATATATAAAAGAGAACATAGAACCTAGAATAAAGTAAAGGAATGCAGAACACAGAATTAAGTATATAGAATACAGAATACTGAATATACAAGTTAGAATAGAGAATGTAGAACACAGAATATAGAATAAAGAATACGGAATGCAGAATATAGAATGAAGAATATAGAGTGAAGAACACAAAATATAGAATATATAAAAAGAACATAGAACCTAGAATATACTAATGGAATGCAGAAAAGTATTAAGAATATAAAATACAGTATTCTGAATATATATATTGAATATGGAATGTAGAACACAGAATATAGAATATGGAATACGGAATGCAGATTATAGAATGTAGAATATAGAATGAAGAACACAAATTATAGAATATATAAAAGAGAATGTTGAACCTAGAATTTAGTAATGAAATGCAGAACAGGAATTTAGAATATAAAATAGAGATTACTGAATATAGAATTTAGAATATATAATGTAGTACACAGAATATAGAATACGGAAAGCAGAATATACAATACAGAATATAGAATATAGAACACGGAATATAGAATATGGAAAACAGAATACAGAACCCAGAATTAAGAACATGGAATGCAGAACACAGAATTTAGGATACAGAATACAGAATACTGAATATAGAAATTAGGACATCGAATGCAGAACTCAGAATTTAGAATGCAGAATACAGAATACTGAATATAGTATATAGAACATGGAAGGCAGAACACAAAATTTAGAATATAGAATACAGAATACTGAATATAGAATTTAGAATATTGAATGTAGAAAACAGAATAAAAATACAATATACGGAATGCAGAATATAGAATACAGAGTATAGACTGTCGAACACAGAATATAGAATATGGAAAACAGAATACAGAACCCATAATATAGAACAAGGAATGCAGAACACAGAATTTAGAATATAGAATACAGAATACTGAAAATAGAATATAGAACATGGAATGCAGAACACAGAATTTACAATATAGAAAACAGAATACTGAATATAGAATTTAGAACATAGATTGCAGAACACAGAATTTAGAATATAGAATATAGAATAATCAAAATAGAATATAGAACATGGAATGCAGAACACAGGGTTTACAATAATAAACAGAATAATGAATATAGAATTTAGCATTTAGAATTTAGGACACAGAATATAGAATATAGAATACGGAATGCAAAATATATAATGTAGAGTATAGAATGAATAACACACAATATAGGATAGAGAATAGAGAATACAGAACCCAGAATTTAGAAAATGGAATGCAGAACACAGAATTTAGAATATAGAATACAGAATACTGAATATAAAATTTAGAATTTAGAATGTAGAACACAGAATATAGAATATGGAAAACGGAATGCAGAATTTTGTATTTGAATAAAGAATGAAGAACACAAAATATAGAATATATAAAAGAGAATATAGAATCCTGAATTTGGAAATGGAATGATGAAATCAGAATTTAGAATATATAGTATACATAATTCTGGGTATAGAATTTAGACTATAGAATGTAGAACACAGAATATAGAATATGGAATAAAGAATACTGAATAGAGAATTTAGAACATTGAATGCAGAACACAGAATTTAGAATATAGAATATAGAATAGTGAGTATAAAATTTAGCATATACAATGTAGAACACAGAATATAGAATATAGAATACGGAATGCAGATTATGGAATGTAGAATATAGAATGAAGAACAGAAAATATTGAATATATAAAAGACCATATACAAACTAGAATTTTGTAATGAAATGCAGAACACAGAATTTAGAATATAGAATACAGAATACTTAATATAGAACTTAGAATATAGAATGTAGAACACAGAATATAGAATATAGAATACAGAATGCACAATATAGAATACAGAATATAGAATCAAGAACACAGAATATAGAATATGGAAAACAGAATACAGGACCCAAATTTAGAACTTGGAATGCAGAACACAGAATTTAGAAAATAGAATATAGAAAATTGGATATAAAATTTGGCATATAGAATGTAGAACACATTATATAGAATATAGAATACGGAGGGCAGAATATAGAATGTAGGAAATAGAAAAAATAACACAGAGAATAGAATATATAAAAGAGAATATACAATACAGAATTTAAAAATGGAATGCAGAACACAGAATTTAGAATATAGAATACAGAATACTGAATATAGAATTTAGAATATTGAATGTAGAAAACAGAATATAGAATATAAAACACGGAATGCAGAATATAGAATACAGAGTATAGAATATAGAAAACAGAATATAGAATATAAAATACGGAATGCAGAATATAGAATACAGAGTATAGAATATAGAACACAGAATATAGAATATGGAAAACAGAATACAGAACCCATAATATACAAGAAGGGATGCAGAACACAGAATTTAGAATATAGAATACAGAATACAGAATATAGAATTTAGAATATTGAATGCAGAAAACAGAATATAGAATATAAAATACAGAATGCCGACTATAGAATACAGAGAATAGAATATAGAACACAGAATATAGAATATGCAAAACAGAATACAGATCCCATAATATAGAAAAAGTAATGCAGAACACAGAATTTAGAATATAGAATACAGAATACTGAAAATAGAATATAGAACATGGAATGCAGAACACAGAATTTACAATATAGAAAAGAGAATACTGAATATAGAATTTAGAACATAGATTGCAGAACACAGAATTTAGAATATATAATGTAGAATACTCAAAATAGTATATAGAACATGGAATGCAGAACACAGGGTTTACAATATAGAAACCATAATACTGAATATAGAATTTAGCATTTAGAATTTAGAACACAGTATATAGAATATAGAATACGGAATACAAAATATATAATTTAGAGTTTAGAATGAATAACACACAATATAGGATATAGAATAGAGAATACTTAATATAAAATTTAGAATTAAGAATGTAGAACACAGAATATAGAATATGGAATACGGAATGCAGAATTTTGTATTTGAATAAAGAATGAAGAACACAAAATATAGAATATATAAAAGAGAATATAGAATCCTGAATTTGGAAATGGAATGCTGAACTCAGAATTTAGAATATATAGTATACAGATTTCTGAGTATAGAATTAAGAATATAGAATGTAGAACACAGAATATAGAATATGGAATAAAGAATACTGAATATAGAATTTAGAACATCGAATACGGAACACAGAATTTAGAATATAGAATATAGAATACTGAATATAAAATTTAGCATATACAATGTAGAACACAGTATATAGAATATAGAATAAGGAGGGCAGAATATAGAATGTAGAAAATAGAATGAAGAACACAAAGTATAGAATATACAAAAGAGACTATACAATCCAGAATTTAAAAATGGAATGCAGAACACAGAATTTAGAATACAGAATACAAAATACTGAATATAGAAATTAGAACATCGAAGGCAGAACTCAGAATTTCGAATTCAGAATACAGAATACTGAATATAGAATATAGAACATGGAATGCAGAACACAAAATTTAGAATATAGAATACAGAATACTGAATATTGAAGTTAGAATATATAATGTAGATAAAAGGATATAGAATATAAAATACGGAATGCAGAATATAGAATACAGAATATAGAATATAGAACACAGAATATAGAATATGGAAAACAGAATACAGAACCCAGGATTTAGAACAAGGAATGCAGAACACAGAATTTAGAATATAAACTATAGAATACTCAAAATAGGATATAGAACATGGAATGCAGAACACAGAATTTACAATATAGAAAACAGAATACTGAATATAGAATTTAGCATTTAGAATATAGAACACAGAAATTAGAATATAGAATACGGAATGCAAAATATATAATCAAGAATATAGAATGAATAACACACAATATAGGATATAGAATAGAGAATACAGAACCCAGAATTTAGAACATGGAATGCAGAACACAGAATTTAAAATATAGAATACATAATACTGAATATAACATTTAGAATTTAGAATGTAGAACCCAGAATTTAGAATATGAAATGCGGAAAGCAGAATTTTGTATTTGGAATAAAGAATGAAGAAAACAAAATATAGAATATATAAAAGAGAATATAGAATCCTGAATTTAGAAATGGAATGCTGAACTCAGAATTTACAATATAGAATACAGAATTCTGAATATAGAATTTAGAAAATAAAATGTAGAACACAGAATATAGACTATGGAATACAGAATACTGAATATAGAATTTAGAACATGGAATGCAGAACACAGAATTTAGAATATAGAATGTAGAACACAGAATATAGAACAGAGAATAGAGAATAGAGAACCGGGAATTTAAAACATGGAATGCAGAACACAGAGTTAAGATTATAGAATACAGAATACTGAATGTAGAATTTAGAATATGCAATGTAGAACACAGAATATAGAATATAGTATACGGAATGCAGATTGTAGAATGTAGATTATAGAATGAAGAACAGAAAATATAGAATATATAAAAGAGCATATACAACCTAGAAATTTGTAATGAAATGCAGAACACAGAATTTAGAATATAGAATAAAGAATAGTGAATATAAAATTTAGCATATACAATGTACAACACAGAATATAGAATATAGAATACGGAATGCAGATTATAGAATGTAGAATATAGAATGAAGAACACAAAATACAGAATATATAAAAGAGAACATAGAACCTAGAATAAAGTAAAGGAATGCAGAACACAGAATTAAGTATATAGAATACAGAATACTGAATATACAAGTTAGAATAGAGAATGTAGAACACAGAATATAGAATAAAGAATACGGAATGCAGAATATAGAATGAAGAATATAGAGTGAAGAACACAAAATATAGAATATATAAAAAGAACATAGAACCTAGAATATACTAATGGAATGCAGAAAAGTATTAAGAATATAAAATACAGTATTCTGAATATATATATTGAATATGGAATGTAGAACACAGAATATAGAATATGGAATACGGAATGCAGATTATAGAATGTAGAATATAGAATGAAGAACACAAATTATAGAATATATAAAAGAGAATGTTGAACCTAGAATTTAGTAATGAAATGCAGAACAGGAATTTAGAATATAAAATAGAGATTACTGAATATAGAATTTAGAATATATAATGTAGTACACAGAATATAGAATACGGAAAGCAGAATATACAATACAGAATATAGAATATAGAACACGGAATATAGAATATGGAAAACAGAATACAGAACCCAGAATTAAGAACATGGAATGCAGAACACAGAATTTAGGATACAGAATACAGAATACTGAATATAGAAATTAGGACATCGAATGCAGAACTCAGAATTTAGAATGCAGAATACAGAATACTGAATATAGTATATAGAACATGGAAGGCAGAACACAAAATTTAGAATATAGAATACAGAATACTGAATATAGAATTTAGAATATTGAATGTAGAAAACAGAATAAAAATACAATATACGGAATGCAGAATATAGAATACAGAGTATAGACTGTCGAACACAGAATATAGAATATGGAAAACAGAATACAGAACCCATAATATAGAACAAGGAATGCAGAACACAGAATTTAGAATATAGAATACAGAATACTGAAAATAGAATATAGAACATGGAATGCAGAACACAGAATTTACAATATAGAAAACAGAATACTGAATATAGAATTTAGAACATAGATTGCAGAACACAGAATTTAGAATATAGAATATAGAATAATCAAAATAGAATATAGAACATGGAATGCAGAACACAGGGTTTACAATAATAAACAGAATAATGAATATAGAATTTAGCATTTAGAATTTAGGACACAGAATATAGAATATAGAATACGGAATGCAAAATATATAATGTAGAGTATAGAATGAATAACACACAATATAGGATAGAGAATAGAGAATACAGAACCCAGAATTTAGAAAATGGAATGCAGAACACAGAATTTAGAATATAGAATACAGAATACTGAATATAAAATTTAGAATTTAGAATGTAGAACACAGAATATAGAATATGGAAAACGGAATGCAGAATTTTGTATTTGAATAAAGAATGAAGAACACAAAATATAGAATATATAAAAGAGAATATAGAATCCTGAATTTGGAAATGGAATGATGAAATCAGAATTTAGAATATATAGTATACATAATTCTGGGTATAGAATTTAGACTATAGAATGTAGAACACAGAATATAGAATATGGAATAAAGAATACTGAATAGAGAATTTAGAACATTGAATGCAGAACACAGAATTTAGAATATAGAATATAGAATAGTGAGTATAAAATTTAGCATATACAATGTAGAACACAGAATATAGAATATAGAATACGGAATGCAGATTATGGAATGTAGAATATAGAATGAAGAACAGAAAATATTGAATATATAAAAGACCATATACAAACTAGAATTTTGTAATGAAATGCAGAACACAGAATTTAGAATATAGAATACAGAATACTTAATATAGAACTTAGAATATAGAATGTAGAACACAGAATATAGAATATAGAATACAGAATGCACAATATAGAATACAGAATATAGAATCAAGAACACAGAATATAGAATATGGAAAACAGAATACAGGACCCAAATTTAGAACTTGGAATGCAGAACACAGAATTTAGAAAATAGAATATAGAAAATTGGATATAAAATTTGGCATATAGAATGTAGAACACATTATATAGAATATAGAATACGGAGGGCAGAATATAGAATGTAGGAAATAGAAAAAATAACACAGAGAATAGAATATATAAAAGAGAATATACAATACAGAATTTAAAAATGGAATGCAGAACACAGAATTTAGAATATAGAATACAGAATACTGAATATAGAATTTAGAATATTGAATGTAGAAAACAGAATATAGAATATAAAACACGGAATGCAGAATATAGAATACAGAGTATAGAATATAGAAAACAGAATATAGAATATAAAATACGGAATGCAGAATATAGAATACAGAGTATAGAATATAGAACACAGAATATAGAATATGGAAAACAGAATACAGAACCCATAATATACAAGAAGGGATGCAGAACACAGAATTTAGAATATAGAATACAGAATACAGAATATAGAATTTAGAATATTGAATGCAGAAAACAGAATATAGAATATAAAATACAGAATGCCGACTATAGAATACAGAGAATAGAATATAGAACACAGAATATAGAATATGCAAAACAGAATACAGATCCCATAATATAGAAAAAGGAATGCAGAACACAGAATTTAGAATATAGAATACAGAATACTGAAAATAGAATATAGAACATGGAATGCAGAACACAGAATTTACAATATAGAAAAGAGAATACTGAATATAGAATTTAGAACATAGATTGCAGAACACAGAATTTAGAATATATAATGTAGAATACTCAAAATAGTATATAGAACATGGAATGCAGAACACAGGGTTTACAATATAGAAACCATAATACTGAATATAGAATTTAGCATTTAGAATTTAGAACACAGTATATAGAATATAGAATACGGAATGCAAAATATATAATTTAGAGTTTAGAATGAATAACACACAATATAGGATATAGAATAGAGAATACTTAATATAAAATTTAGAATTAAGAATGTAGAACACAGAATATAGAATATGGAATACGGAATGCAGAATTTTGTATTTGAATAAAGAATGAAGAACACAAAATATAGAATATATAAAAGAGAATATAGAATCCTGAATTTGGAAATGGAATGCTGAACTCAGAATTTAGAATATATAGTATACAGATTTCTGAGTATAGAATTAAGAATATAGAATGTAGAACACAGAATATAGAATATGGAATAAAGAATACTGAATATAGAATTTAGAACATCGAATACGGAACACAGAATTTAGAATATAGAATATAGAATACTGAATATAAAATTTAGCATATACAATGTAGAACACAGTATATAGAATATAGAATAAGGAGGGCAGAATATAGAATGTAGAAAATAGAATGAAGAACACAAAGTATAGAATATACAAAAGAGACTATACAATCCAGAATTTAAAAATGGAATGCAGAACACAGAATTTAGAATACAGAATACAAAATACTGAATATAGAAATTAGAACATCGAAGGCAGAACTCAGAATTTCGAATTCAGAATACAGAATACTGAATATAGAATATAGAACATGGAATGCAGAACACAAAATTTAGAATATAGAATACAGAATACTGAATATTGAAGTTAGAATATATAATGTAGATAAAAGGATATAGAATATAAAATACGGAATGCAGAATATAGAATACAGAATATAGAATATAGAACACAGAATATAGAATATGGAAAACAGAATACAGAACCCAGGATTTAGAACAAGGAATGCAGAACACAGAATTTAGAATATAAACTATAGAATACTCAAAATAGGATATAGAACATGGAATGCAGAACACAGAATTTACAATATAGAAAACAGAATACTGAATATAGAATTTAGCATTTAGAATATAGAACACAGAAATTAGAATATAGAATACGGAATGCAAAATATATAATCAAGAATATAGAATGAATAACACACAATATAGGATATAGAATAGAGAATACAGAACCCAGAATTTAGAACATGGAATGCAGAACACAGAATTTAAAATATAGAATACATAATACTGAATATAACATTTAGAATTTAGAATGTAGAACCCAGAATTTAGAATATGAAATGCGGAAAGCAGAATTTTGTATTTGGAATAAAGAATGAAGAGAACAAAATATAGAATATATAAAAGAGAATATAGAATCCTGAATTTAGAAATGGAATGCTGAACTCAGAATTTACAATATAGAATACAGAATTCTGAATATAGAATTTAGAAAATAAAATGTAGAACACAGAATATAGACTATGGAATACAGAATACTGAATATAGAATTTAGAACATGGAATGCAGAACACAGAATTTAGAATATAGAATGTAGAACACAGAATATAAAACAGAGAATAGAGAATAGAGAACCGGGAATTTAAAACATGGAATGCAGAACACAGAGTTAAGATTATAGAATACAGAATATTGAATGTAGAATTTAGAAGATGCAATGTAGAACACAGAATATAGAATATAGTATACGGAATGCAGATTGTAGAATGTAGATTATAGAATGAAGAACAGAAAATATAGAATATATAAAAGAGCATATACAACCTAGAATTTTGTAATGAAATGCAGAACACAGAATTTAGAATATAGAATAAAGAATACTTAATATAGAATTTAGAATATAGAATGTAGAACACAGAATATAGAATATAGAATACAGAATGCAGAATATAGAATACAGAATATAAAATCAAGAACACAGAATATAGAATATGGAAAACAGAATACAGAACCCAAATTTAGAACTTGGAATGCAGAACCCAGAATTTAGAAAATAGAATATAGAAAATTGGATATAAAATTTAGCATATAGTATGTAGAACACAGTATATAGAATATAGAATACGGAGGGCAGAATATAGAATGTAGGAAATAGAATGAATAACACAGAGTATAGAATATATAAAAGAGAATATACAATACAGAATTTAAAAATGGAATGCAGAACACAGAATTTAGAATATAGAATACAGAATACTGAATATAGAATTTAGAATATTGAATGTAGAAAACAGAATATAGAATATAAAACACGGAATGCAGAATATAGAATACAGAGTATAGATTATAGAACACAGAATATAGAATATGGAAAACAGAATACAGAACCCATAATATAGAACAAGGAATGCAGAACACAGAATTTAGAATATAGAATACAGAATACTGAAAATAGAATATAGAACATGGAATGCAGAACACAGAATTTACAATATAGAAAACAGAATACTGAATATAGAATTTAGAACATAGATTGCAGAACACAGAATTTAGAATATAGAATATAGAATACTCAAAATAGAATATAGTACATGGAATGCAGAACACAGGGTTTACAATAATAAACAGAATACTGAATATACAATTTAGCATTTAGAATTTAGAACACAGAATATAGAATACGGAATGCAAAATATATAATGTAGAGTATAGAATGAATAACACACAATATAGGATAGAGAATAGAGAATACAGAACCCAGAATTTAGAACATGGAATGCAGAACACAGAATTTAGAATATAGAATACAGAATAGTGAATATAAAATGTAGAATTTAGAATGTAGAACACATAATATAGAATAAGGAAAACGGATGCAGAATTTTGTATTTGAATAAAGAATGAAGAACACAAAATATAGAATATATAAAAGAGAATATAGAATCCTGAATTTGGAAATGGAATGATGAAATCAGAATTTAGAATATATAGTATACATAATTCTGGGTATAGAATTTAGACTATAGAATGTAGAACACAGAATATAGAATATGGAATAAAGAATACTGAATAGAGAATTTAGAACATTGAATGCAGAACACAGAATTTAGAATATAGAATATAGAATAGTGAGTATAAAATTTAGCATATACAATGTAGAACACAGAATATAGAATATAGAATACGGAATGCAGATTATGGAATGTAGAATATAGAATGAAGAACAGAAAATATTGAATATATAAAAGACCATATACAAACTAGAATTTTGTAATGAAATGCAGAACACAGAATTTAGAATATAGAATACAGAATACTTAATATAGAACTTAGAATATAGAATGTAGAACACAGAATATAGAATATAGAATACAGAATGCACAATATAGAATACAGAATATAGAATCAAGAACACAGAATATAGAATATGGAAAACAGAATACAGGACCCAAATTTAGAACTTGGAATGCAGAACACAGAATTTAGAAAATAGAATATAGAAAATTGGATATAAAATTTGGCATATAGAATGTAGAACACATTATATAGAATATAGAATACGGAGGGCAGAATATAGAATGTAGGAAATAGAAAAAATAACACAGAGAATAGAATATATAAAAGAGAATATACAATACAGAATTTAAAAATGGAATGCAGAACACAGAATTTAGAATATAGAATACAGAATACTGAATATAGAATTTAGAATATTGAATGTAGAAAACAGAATATAGAATATAAAACACGGAATGCAGAATATAGAATACAGAGTATAGAATATAGAAAACAGAATATAGAATATAAAATACGGAATGCAGAATATAGAATACAGAGTATAGAATATAGAACACAGAATATAGAATATGGAAAACAGAATACAGAACCCATAATATACAAGAAGGGATGCAGAACACAGAATTTAGAATATAGAATACAGAATACAGAATATAGAATTTAGAATATTGAATGCAGAAAACAGAATATAGAATATAAAATACAGAATGCCGACTATAGAATACAGAGAATAGAATATAGAACACAGAATATAGAATATGCAAAACAGAATACAGATCCCATAATATAGAAAAAGGAATGCAGAACACAGAATTTAGAATATAGAATACAGAATACTGAAAATAGAATATAGAACATGGAATGCAGAACACAGAATTTACAATATAGAAAAGAGAATACTGAATATAGAATTTAGAACATAGATTGCAGAACACAGAATTTAGAATATATAATGTAGAATACTCAAAATAGTATATAGAACATGGAATGCAGAACACAGGGTTTAAAATATAGAAACCATAATACTGAATATAGAATTTAGCATTTAGAATTTAGAACACAGTATATAGAATATAGAATACGGAATGCAAAATATATAATTTAGAGTTTAGAATGAATAACACACAATATAGGATATAGAATAGAGAATACTTAATATAAAATTTAGAATTAAGAATGTAGAACACAGAATATAGAATATGGAATACGGAATGCAGAATTTTGTATTTGAATAAAGAATGAAGAACACAAAATATAGAATATATAAAAGAGAATATAGAATCCTGAATTTGGAAATGGAATGCTGAACTCAGAATTTAGAATATATAGTATACAGATTTCTGAGTATAGAATTAAGAATATAGAATGTAGAACACACAATATAGAATATGGAATAAAGAATACTGAATATAGAATTTAGAACATCGAATACGGAACACAGAATTTAGAATATAGAATATAGAATACTGAATATAAAATTTAGCATATACAATGTAGAACACAGTATATAGAATATAGAATAAGGAGGGCAGAATATAGAATGTAGAAAATAGAATGAAGAACACAAAGTATAGAATATACAAAAGAGACTATACAATCCAGAATTTAAAAATGGAATGCAGAACACAGAATTTAGAATACAGAATACAAAATACTGAATATAGAAATTAGAACATCGAAGGCAGAACTCAGAATTTCGAATTCAGAATACAGAATACTGAATATAGAATATAGAACATGGAATGCAGAACACAAAATTTAGAATATAGAATACAGAATACTGAATATTGAAGTTAGAATATATAATGTAGATAAAAGGATATAGAATATAAAATACGGAATGCAGAATATAGAATACAGAATATAGAATATAGAACACAGAATATAGAATATGGAAAACAGAATACAGAACCCAGGATTTAGAACAAGGAATGCAGAACACAGAATTTAGAATATAAACTATAGAATACTCAAAATAGGATATAGAACATGGAATGCAGAACACAGAATTTACAATATAGAAAACAGAATACTGAATATAGAATTTAGCATTTAGAATATAGAACACAGAAATTAGAATATAGAATACGGAATGCAAAATATATAATCAAGAATATAGAATGAATAACACACAATATAGGATATAGAATAGAGAATACAGAACCCAGAATTTAGAACATGGAATGCAGAACACAGAATTTAAAATATAGAATACATAATACTGAATATAACATTTAGAATTTAGAATGTAGAACCCAGAATTTAGAATATGAAATGCGGAAAGCAGAATTTTGTATTTGGAATAAAGAATGAAGAAAACAAAATATAGAATATATAAAAGAGAATATAGAATCCTGAATTTAGAAATGGAATGCTGAACTCAGAATTTACAATATAGAATACAGAATTCTGAATATAGAATTTAGAAAATAAAATGTAGAACACAGAATATAGACTATGGAATACAGAATACTGAATATAGAATTTAGAACATGGAATGCAGAACACAGAATTTAGAATATAGAATGTAGAACACAGAATATAGAACAGAGAATAGAGAATAGAGAACCGGGAATTTAAAACATGGAATGCAGAACACAGAGTTAAGATTATAGAATACAGAATACTGAATGTAGAATTTAGAATATGCAATGTAGAACACAGAATATAGAATATAGTATACGGAATGCAGATTGTAGAATGTAGATTATAGAATGAAGAACAGAAAATATAGAATATATAAAAGAGCATATACAACCTAGAAATTTGTAATGAAATGCAGAACACAGAATTTAGAATATAGAATAAAGAATAGTGAATATAAAATTTAGCATATACAATGTACAACACAGAATATAGAATATAGAATACGGAATGCAGATTATAGAATGTAGAATATAGAATGAAGAACACAAAATACAGAATATATAAAAGAGAACATAGAACCTAGAATAAAGTAAAGGAATGCAGAACACAGAATTAAGTATATAGAATACAGAATACTGAATATACAAGTTAGAATAGAGAATGTAGAACACAGAATATAGAATAAAGAATACGGAATGCAGAATATAGAATGAAGAATATAGAGTGAAGAACACAAAATATAGAATATATAAAAAGAACATAGAACCTAGAATATACTAATGGAATGCAGAAAAGTATTAAGAATATAAAATACAGTATTCTGAATATATATATTGAATATGGAATGTAGAACACAGAATATAGAATATGGAATACGGAATGCAGATTATAGAATGTAGAATATAGAATGAAGAACACAAATTATAGAATATATAAAAGAGAATGTTGAACCTAGAATTTAGTAATGAAATGCAGAACAGGAATTTAGAATATAAAATAGAGATTACTGAATATAGAATTTAGAATATATAATGTAGTACACAGAATATAGAATACGGAAAGCAGAATATACAATACAGAATATAGAATATAGAACACGGAATATAGAATATGGAAAACAGAATACAGAACCCAGAATTAAGAACATGGAATGCAGAACACAGAATTTAGGATACAGAATACAGAATACTGAATATAGAAATTAGGACATCGAATGCAGAACTCAGAATTTAGAATGCAGAATACAGAATACTGAATATAGTATATAGAACATGGAAGGCAGAACACAAAATTTAGAATATAGAATACAGAATACTGAATATAGAATTTAGAATATTGAATGTAGAAAACAGAATAAAAATACAATATACGGAATGCAGAATATAGAATACAGAGTATAGACTGTCGAACACAGAATATAGAATATGGAAAACAGAATACAGAACCCATAATATAGAACAAGGAATGCAGAACACAGAATTTAGAATATAGAATACAGAATACTGAAAATAGAATATAGAACATGGAATGCAGAACACAGAATTTACAATATAGAAAACAGAATACTGAATATAGAATTTAGAACATAGATTGCAGAACACAGAATTTAGAATATAGAATATAGAATAATCAAAATAGAATATAGAACATGGAATGCAGAACACAGGGTTTACAATAATAAACAGAATAATGAATATAGAATTTAGCATTTAGAATTTAGGACACAGAATATAGAATATAGAATACGGAATGCAAAATATATAATGTAGAGTATAGAATGAATAACACACAATATAGGATAGAGAATAGAGAATACAGAACCCAGAATTTAGAAAATGGAATGCAGAACACAGAATTTAGAATATAGAATACAGAATACTGAATATAAAATTTAGAATTTAGAATGTAGAACACATAATATAGAATATGGAAAACGGAATGCAGAATTTTGTATTTGAATAAAGAATGAAGAACACAAAATATAGAATATATAAAAGAGAATATAGAATCCTGAATTTGGAAATGGAATGATGAAATCAGAATTTAGAATATATAGTATACATAATTCTGGGTATAGAATTTAGACTATAGAATGTAGAACACAGAATATAGAATATGGAATAAAGAATACTGAATAGAGAATTTAGAACATTGAATGCAGAACACAGAATTTAGAATATAGAATATAGAATAGTGAGTATAAAATTTAGCATATACAATGTAGAACACAGAATATAGAATATAGAATACGGAATGCAGATTATGGAATGTAGAATATAGAATGAAGAACAGAAAATATTGAATATATAAAAGACCATATACAAACTAGAATTTTGTAATGAAATGCAGAACACAGAATTTAGAATATAGAATACAGAATACTTAATATAGAACTTAGAATATAGAATGTAGAACACAGAATATAGAATATAGAATACAGAATGCACAATATAGAATACAGAATATAGAATCAAGAACACAGAATATAGAATATGGAAAACAGAATACAGGACCCAAATTTAGAACTTGGAATGCAGAACACAGAATTTAGAAAATAGAATATAGAAAATTGGATATAAAATTTGGCATATAGAATGTAGAACACATTATATAGAATATAGAATACGGAGGGCAGAATATAGAATGTAGGAAATAGAAAAAATAACACAGAGAATAGAATATATAAAAGAGAATATACAATACAGAATTTAAAAATGGAATGCAGAACACAGAATTTAGAATATAGAATACAGAATACTGAATATAGAATTTAGAATATTGAATGTAGAAAACAGAATATAGAATATAAAACACGGAATGCAGAATATAGAATACAGAGTATAGAATATAGAAAACAGAATATAGAATATAAAATACGGAATGCAGAATATAGAATACAGAGTATAGAATATAGAACACAGAATATAGAATATGGAAAACAGAATACAGAACCCATAATATACAAGAAGGGATGCAGAACACAGAATTTAGAATATAGAATACAGAATACAGAATATAGAATTTAGAATATTGAATGCAGAAAACAGAATATAGAATATAAAATACAGAATGCCGACTATAGAATACAGAGAATAGAATATAGAACACAGAATATAGAATATGCAAAACAGAATACAGATCCCATAATATAGAAAAAGGAATGCAGAACACAGAATTTAGAATATAGAATACAGAATACTGAAAATAGAATATAGAACATGGAATGCAGAACACAGAATTTACAATATAGAAAAGAGAATACTGAATATAGAATTTAGAACATAGATTGCAGAACACAGAATTTAGAATATATAATGTAGAATACTCAAAATAGTATATAGAACATGGAATGCAGAACACAGGGTTTACAATATAGAAACCATAATACTGAATATAGAATTTAGCATTTAGAATTTAGAACACAGTATATAGAATATAGAATACGGAATGCAAAATATATAATTTAGAGTTTAGAATGAATAACACACAATATAGGATATAGAATAGAGAATACTTAATATAAAATTTAGAATTAAGAATGTAGAACACAGAATATAGAATATGGAATACGGAATGCAGAATTTTGTATTTGAATAAAGAATGAAGAACACAAAATATAGAATATATAAAAGAGAATATAGAATCCTGAATTTGGAAATGGAATGCTGAACTCAGAATTTAGAATATATAGTATACAGATTTCTGAGTATAGAATTAAGAATATAGAATGTAGAACACAGAATATAGAATATGGAATAAAGAATACTGAATATAGAATTTAGAACATCGAATACGGAACACAGAATTTAGAATATAGAATATAGAATACTGAATATAAAATTTAGCATATACAATGTAGAACACAGTATATAGAATATAGAATAAGGAGGGCAGAATATAGAATGTAGAAAATAGAATGAAGAACACAAAGTATAGAATATACAAAAGAGACTATACAATCCAGAATTTAAAAATGGAATGCAGAACACAGAATTTAGAATACAGAATACAAAATACTGAATATAGAAATTAGAACATCGAAGGCAGAACTCAGAATTTCGAATTCAGAATACAGAATACTGAATATAGAATATAGAACATGGAATGCAGAACACAAAATTTAGAATATAGAATACAGAATACTGAATATTGAAGTTAGAATATATAATGTAGATAAAAGGATATAGAATATAAAATACGGAATGCAGAATATAGAATACAGAATATAGAATATAGAACACAGAATATAGAATATGGAAAACAGAATACAGAACCCAGGATTTAGAACAAGGAATGCAGAACACAGAATTTAGAATATAAACTATAGAATACTCAAAATAGGATATAGAACATGGAATGCCGAACACAGAATTTACAATATAGAAAACAGAATACTGAATATAGAATTTAGCATTTAGAATATAGAACACAGAAATTAGAATATAGAATACGGAATGCAAAATATATAATCAAGGATATAGAATGAATAACACACAATATAGGATATAGAATAGAGAATACAGAACCCAGAATTTAGAACATGGAATGCAGAACACAGAATTTAAAATATAGAATACATAATACTGAATATAACATTTAGAATTTAGAATGTAGAACCCAGAATTTAGAATATGAAATGCGGAAAGCAGAATTTTGTATTTGGAATAAAGAATGAAGAGAACAAAATATAGAATATATAAAAGAGAATATAGAATCCTGAATTTAGAAATGGAATGCTGAACTCAGAATTTACAATATAGAATACAGAATTCTGAATATAGAATTTAGAAAATAAAATGTAGAACACAGAATATAGACTATGGAATACAGAATACTGAATATAGAATTTAGAACATGGAATGCAGAACACAGAATTTAGAATATAGAATGTAGAACACAGAATATAGAACAGAGAATAGAGAATAGAGAACCGGGAATTTAAAACATGGAATGCAGAACACAGAGTTAAGATTATAGAATACAGAATACTGAATGTAGAATTTAGAATATGCAATGTAGAACACAGAATATAGAATATAGTATACGGAATGCAGATTGTAGAATGTAGATTATAGAATGAAGAACAGAAAATATAGAATATATAAAAGAGCATATACAACCTAGAATTTTGTAATGAAATGCAGAACACAGAATTTAGAATATAGAATAAAGAATACTTAATATAGAATTTAGAATATAGAATGTAGAACACAGAATATAGAATATAGAATACAGAATGCAGAATATAGAATACAGAATATAAAATCAAGAACACAGAATATAGAATATGGAAAACAGAATACAGAACCCAAATTTAGAACTTGGAATGCAGAACCCAGAATTTAGAAAATAGAATATAGAAAATTGGATATAAAATTTAGCATATAGTATGTAGAACACAGTATATAGAATATAGAATACGGAGGGCAGAATATAGAATGTAGGAAATAGAATGAATAACACAGAGTATAGAATATATAAAAGAGAATATACAATACAGAATTTAAAAATGGAATGCAGAACACAGAATTTAGAATATAGAATACAGAATACTGAATATAGAATTTAGAATATTGAATGTAGAAAACAGAATATAGAATATAAAACACGGAATGCAGAATATAGAATACAGAGTATAGATTATAGAACACAGAATATAGAATATGGAAAACAGAATACAGAACCCATAATATAGAACAAGGAATGCAGAACACAGAATTTAGAATATAGAATACAGAATACTGAAAATAGAATATAGAACATGGAATGCAGAACACAGAATTTACAATATAGAAAACAGAATACTGAATATAGAATTTAGAACATAGATTGCAGAACACAGAATTTAGAATATAGAATATAGAATACTCAAAATAGAATATAGTACATGGAATGCAGAACACAGGGTTTACAATAATAAACAGAATACTGAATATACAATTTAGCATTTAGAATTTAGAACACAGAATATAGAATACGGAATGCAAAATATATAATGTAGAGTATAGAATGAATAACACACAATATAGGATAGAGAATAGAGAATACAGAACCCAGAATTTAGAACATGGAATGCAGAACACAGAATTTAGAATATAGAATACAGAATAGTGAATATAAAATGTAGAATTTAGAATGTAGAACACATAATATAGAATAAGGAAAACGGATGCAGAATTTTGTATTTGAATAAAGAATGAAGAACACAAAATATAGAATATATAAAAGAGAATATAGAATCCTGAATTTGGAAATGGAATGCTGAGTTCAGAATTTAGAATATATGGTATACAGAATTCTGAGTATAGAATTTAGAATATAGAATGTAGAACACAGAATATAGAATATGGAATAAAGAATACTGAATATAGAATTTAGAACATGGAATGCAGAACACAGAATTTAGAATATAGAATATAGAATAGTGAATATAAAATTTAGCATATACAATGTACAACACAGAATATAGAATATAGAATACGGAATGCAGATTATAGAATGTAGAATATAGAATGAAGAACACAAAATACAGAATATATAAAAGAGAACATAGAACCTAGAATAAAGTAAAGGAATGCAGAACACAGAATTAAGTATATAGAATACAGAATACTGAATATACAAGTTAGAATAGAGAATGTAGAACACAGAATATAGAATAAAGAATACGGAATGCAGAATATAGAATGAAGAATATAGAGTGAAGAACACAAAATATAGAATATATAAAAAGAACATAGAACCTAGAATATACTAATGGAATGCAGAAAAGTATTAAGAATATAGAATACAGTATTCTGAATATATATATTGAATATGGAATGTAGAACACAGAATATAGAATATGGAATACGGAATGCAGATTATAGAATGTAGAATATAGAATGAAGAACACAAATTATAGAATATATAAAAGAGAATGTTGAACCTAGAATTTAGTAATGAAATGCAGAACAGGAATTTAGAATATAAAATAGAGATTACTGAATATAGAATTTAGAATATATAATGTAGTACACAGAATATAGAATACGGAAAGCAGAATATACAATACAGAATATAGAATATAGAACACGGAATATAGAATATGGAAAACAGAATACAGAACCCAGAATTAAGAACATGGAATGCAGAACACAGAATTTAGGATACAGAATACAGAATACTGAATATAGAAATTAGGACATCGAATGCAGAACTCAGAATTTAGAATGCAGAATACAGAATACTGAATATAGTATATAGAACATGGAAGGCAGAACACAAAATTTAGAATATAGAATACAGAATACTGAATATAGAATTTAGAATATTGAATGTAGAAAACAGAATAAAAATACAATATACGGAATGCAGAATATAGAATACAGAGTATAGACTGTCGAACACAGAATATAGAATATGGAAAACAGAATACAGAACCCATAATATAGAACAAGGAATGCAGAACACAGAATTTAGAATATAGAATACAGAATACTGAAAATAGAATATAGAACATGGAATGCAGAACACAGAATTTACAATATAGAAAACAGAATACTGAATATAGAATTTAGAACATAGATTGCAGAACACAGAATTTAGAATATAGAATATAGAATAATCAAAATAGAATATAGAACATGGAATGCAGAACACAGGGTTTACAATAATAAACAGAATAATGAATATAGAATTTAGCATTTAGAATTTAGGACACAGAATATAGAATATAGAATACGGAATGCAAAATATATAATGTAGAGTATAGAATGAATAACACACAATATAGGATAGAGAATAGAGAATACAGAACCCAGAATTTAGAAAATGGAATGCAGAACACAGAATTTAGAATATAGAATACAGAATACTGAATATAAAATTTAGAATTTAGAATGTAGAACACATAATATAGAATATGGAAAACGGAATGCAGAATTTTGTATTTGAATAAAGAATGAAGAACACAAAATATAGAATATATAAAAGAGAATATAGAATCCTGAAATTGGAAATGGAATGATGAAATCAGAATTTAGAATATATAGTATACATAATTCTGGGTATAGAATTTAGACTATAGAATGTAGAACACAGAATATAGAATATGGAATAAAGAATACTGAATATAGAATTTAGAACATGGAATGCAGAACACAGAATTTAGAATATAGAATGTAGAACACAGAATATAAAACAGAGAATAGAGAATAGAGAACCGGGAATTTAAAACATGGAATGCAGAACACAGAGTTAAGATTATAGAATACAGAATACTGAATGTAGAATTTAGAATATGCAATGTAGAACACAGAATATAGAATATAGTATACGGAATGCAGATTGTAGAATGTAGATTATAGAATGAAGAACAGAAAATATAGAATATATAAAAGAGCATATACAACCTAGAATTTTGTAATGAAATGCAGAACACAGAATTTAGAATATAGAATAAAGAATACTTAATATAGAATTTAGAATATAGAATGTAGAACACAGAATATAGAATATAGAATACAGAATGCAGAATATAGAATACAGAATATAAAATCAAGAACACAGAATATAGAATATGGAAAACAGAATACAGAACCCAAATTTAGAACTTGGAATGCAGAACCCAGAATTTAGAAAATAGAATATAGAAAATTGGATATAAAATTTAGCATATAGTATGTAGAACACAGTATATAGAATATAGAATACGGAGGGCAGAATATAGAATGTAGGAAATAGAATGAATAACACAGAGTATAGAATATATAAAAGAGAATATACAATACAGAATTTAAAAATGGAATGCAGAACACAGAATTTAGAATATAGAATACAGAATACTGAATATAGAATTTAGAATATTGAATGTAGAAAACAGAATATAGAATATAAAACACGGAATGCAGAATATAGAATACAGAGTATAGATTATAGAACACAGAATATAGAATATGGAAAACAGAATACAGAACCCATAATATAGAACAAGGAATGCAGAACACAGAATTTAGAATATAGAATACAGAATACTGAAAATAGAATATAGAACATGGAATGCAGAACACAGAATTTACAATATAGAAAACAGAATACTGAATATAGAATTTAGAACATAGATTGCAGAACACAGAATTTAGAATATAGAATATAGAATACTCAAAATAGAATATAGTACATGGAATGCAGAACACAGGGTTTACAATAATAAACAGAATACTGAATATACAATTTAGCATTTAGAATTTAGAACACAGAATATAGAATACGGAATGCAAAATATATAATGTAGAGTATAGAATGAATAACACACAATATAGGATAGAGAATAGAGAATACAGAACCCAGAATTTAGAACATGGAATGCAGAACACAGAATTTAGAATATAGAATACAGAATAGTGAATATAAAATGTAGAATTTAGAATGTAGAACACATAATATAGAATAAGGAAAACGGATGCAGAATTTTGTATTTGAATAAAGAATGAAGAACACAAAATATAGAATATATAAAAGAGAATATAGAATCCTGAATTTGGAAATGGAATGCTGAGTTCAGAATTTAGAATATATGGTATACAGAATTCTGAGTATAGAATTTAGAATATAGAATGTAGAACACAGAATATAGAATATGGAATAAAGAATACTGAATATAGAATTTAGAACATGGAATGCAGAACACAGAATTTAGAATATAGAATATAGAATAGTGAATATAAAATTTAGCATATACAATGTACAACACAGAATATAGAATATAGAATACGGAATGCAGATTATAGAATGTAGAATATAGAATGAAGAACACAAAATACAGAATATATAAAAGAGAACATAGAACCTAGAATAAAGTAAAGGAATGCAGAACACAGAATTAAGTATATAGAATACAGAATACTGAATATACAAGTTAGAATAGAGAATGTAGAACACAGAATATAGAATAAAGAATACGGAATGCAGAATATAGAATGAAGAATATAGAGTGAAGAACACAAAATATAGAATATATAAAAAGAACATAGAACCTAGAATATACTAATGGAATGCAGAAAAGTATTAAGAATATAGAATACAGTATTCTGAATATATATATTGAATATGGAATGTAGAACACAGAATATAGAATATGGAATACGGAATGCAGATTATAGAATGTAGAATATAGAATGAAGAACACAAATTATAGAATATATAAAAGAGAATGTTGAACCTAGAATTTAGTAATGAAATGCAGAACAGGAATTTAGAATATAAAATAGAGATTACTGAATATAGAATTTAGAATATATAATGTAGTACACAGAATATAGAATACGGAAAGCAGAATATACAATACAGAATATAGAATATAGAACACGGAATATAGAATATGGAAAACAGAATACAGAACCCAGAATTAAGAACATGGAATGCAGAACACAGAATTTAGGATACAGAATACAGAATACTGAATATAGAAATTAGGACATCGAATGCAGAACTCAGAATTTAGAATGCAGAATACAGAATACTGAATATAGTATATAGAACATGGAAGGCAGAACACAAAATTTAGAATATAGAATACAGAATACTGAATATAGAATTTAGAATATTGAATGTAGAAAACAGAATAAAAATACAATATACGGAATGCAGAATATAGAATACAGAGTATAGACTGTCGAACACAGAATATAGAATATGGAAAACAGAATACAGAACCCATAATATAGAACAAGGAATGCAGAACACAGAATTTAGAATATAGAATACAGAATACTGAAAATAGAATATAGAACATGGAATGCAGAACACAGAATTTACAATATAGAAAACAGAATACTGAATATAGAATTTAGAACATAGATTGCAGAACACAGAATTTAGAATATAGAATATAGAATAATCAAAATAGAATATAGAACATGGAATGCAGAACACAGGGTTTACAATAATAAACAGAATAATGAATATAGAATTTAGCATTTAGAATTTAGGACACAGAATATAGAATATAGAATACGGAATGCAAAATATATAATGTAGAGTATAGAATGAATAACACACAATATAGGATAGAGAATAGAGAATACAGAACCCAGAATTTAGAAAATGGAATGCAGAACACAGAATTTAGAATATAGAATACAGAATACTGAATATAAAATTTAGAATTTAGAATGTAGAACACATAATATAGAATATGGAAAACGGAATGCAGAATTTTGTATTTGAATAAAGAATGAAGAACACAAAATATAGAATATATAAAAGAGAATATAGAATCCTGAAATTGGAAATGGAATGATGAAATCAGAATTTAGAATATATAGTATACATAATTCTGGGTATAGAATTTAGACTATAGAATGTAGAACACAGAATATAGAATATGGAATAAAGAATACTGAATAGAGAATTTAGAACATTGAATGCAGAACACAGAATTTAGAATATAGAATATAGAATAGTGAGTATAAAATTTAGCATATACAATGTAGAACACAGAATATAGAATATAGAATACGGAATGCAGATTATGGAATGTAGAATATAGAATGAAGAACAGAAAATATTGAATATATAAAAGACCATATACAAACTAGAATTTTGTAATGAAATGCAGAACACAGAATTTAGAATATAGAATACAGAATACTTAATATAGAACTTAGAATATAGAATGTAGAACACAGAATATAGAATATAGAATACAGAATGCACAATATAGAATACAGAATATAGAATCAAGAACACAGAATATAGAATATGGAAAACAGAATACAGGACCCAAATTTAGAACTTGGAATGCAGAACACAGAATTTAGAAAATAGAATATAGAAAATTGGATATAAAATTTGGCATATAGAATGTAGAACACATTATATAGAATATAGAATACGGAGGGCAGAATATAGAATGTAGGAAATAGAAAAAATAACACAGAGAATAGAATATATAAAAGAGAATATACAATACAGAATTTAAAAATGGAATGCAGAACACAGAATTTAGAATATAGAATACAGAATACTGAATATAGAATTTAGAATATTGAATGTAGAAAACAGAATATAGAATATAAAACACGGAATGCAGAATATAGAATACAGAGTATAGAATATAGAAAACAGAATATAGAATATAAAATACGGAATGCAGAATATAGAATACAGAGTATAGAATATAGAACACAGAATATAGAATATGGAAAACAGAATACAGAACCCATAATATACAAGAAGGGATGCAGAACACAGAATTTAGAATATAGAATACAGAATACAGAATATAGAATTTAGAATATTGAATGCAGAAAACAGAATATAGAATATAAAATACAGAATGCCGACTATAGAATACAGAGAATAGAATATAGAACACAGAATATAGAATATGCAAAACAGAATACAGATCCCATAATATAGAAAAAGGAATGCAGAACACAGAATTTAGAATATAGAATACAGAATACTGAAAATAGAATATAGAACATGGAATGCAGAACACAGAATTTACAATATAGAAAAGAGAATACTGAATATAGAATTTAGAACATAGATTGCAGAACACAGAATTTAGAATATATAATGTAGAATACTCAAAATAGTATATAGAACATGGAATGCAGAACACAGGGTTTACAATATAGAAACCATAATACTGAATATAGAATTTAGCATTTAGAATTTAGAACACAGTATATAGAATATAGAATACGGAATGCAAAATATATAATTTAGAGTTTAGAATGAATAACACACAATATAGGATATAGAATAGAGAATACTTAATATAAAATTTAGAATTAAGAATGTAGAACACAGAATATAGAATATGGAATACGGAATGCAGAATTTTGTATTTGAATAAAGAATGAAGAACACAAAATATAGAATATATAAAAGAGAATATAGAATCCTGAATTTGGAAATGGAATGCTGAACTCAGAATTTAGAATATATAGTATACAGATTTCTGAGTATAGAATTAAGAATATAGAATGTAGAACACAGAATATAGAATATGGAATAAAGAATACTGAATATAGAATTTAGAACATCGAATACGGAACACAGAATTTAGAATATAGAATATAGAATACTGAATATAAAATTTAGCATATACAATGTAGAACACAGTATATAGAATATAGAATAAGGAGGGCAGAATATAGAATGTAGAAAATAGAATGAAGAACACAAAGTATAGAATATACAAAAGAGACTATACAATCCAGAATTTAAAAATGGAATGCAGAACACAGAATTTAGAATACAGAATACAAAATACTGAATATAGAAATTAGAACATCGAAGGCAGAACTCAGAATTTCGAATTCAGAATACAGAATACTGAATATAGAATATAGAACATGGAATGCAGAACACAAAATTTAGAATATAGAATACAGAATACTGAATATTGAAGTTAGAATATATAATGTAGATAAAAGGATATAGAATATAAAATACGGAATGCAGAATATAGAATACAGAATATAGAATATAGAACACAGAATATAGAATATGGAAAACAGAATACAGAACCCAGGATTTAGAACAAGGAATGCAGAACACAGAATTTAGAATATAAACTATAGAATACTCAAAATAGGATATAGAACATGGAATGCAGAACACAGAATTTACAATATAGAAAACAGAATACTGAATATAGAATTTAGCATTTAGAATATAGAACACAGAAATTAGAATATAGAATACGGAATGCAAAATATATAATCAAGAATATAGAATGAATAACACACAATATAGGATATAGAATAGAGAATACAGAACCCAGAATTTAGAACATGGAATGCAGAACACAGAATTTAAAATATAGAATACATAATACTGAATATAACATTTAGAATTTAGAATGTAGAACCCAGAATTTAGAATATGAAATGCGGAAAGCAGAATTTTGTATTTGGAATAAAGAATGAAGAAAACAAAATATAGAATATATAAAAGAGAATATAGAATCCTGAATTTAGAAATGGAATGCTGAACTCAGAATTTACAATATAGAATACAGAATTCTGAATATAGAATTTAGAAAATAAAATGTAGAACACAGAATATAGACTATGGAATACAGAATACTGAATATAGAATTTAGAACATGGAATGCAGAACACAGAATTTAGAATATAGAATGTAGAACACAGAATATAAAACAGAGAATAGAGAATAGAGAACCGGGAATTTAAAACATGGAATGCAGAACACAGAGTTAAGATTATAGAATACAGAATACTGAATGCAGAATTTAGAATATGCAATGTAGAACACAGAATATAGAATATAGTATACGGAATGCAGATTGTAGAATGTAGATTATAGAATGAAGAACAGAAAATATAGAATATATAAAAGAGCATATACAACCTAGAATTTTGTAATGAAATGCAGAACACAGAATTTAGAATATAGAATAAAGAATACTTAATATAGAATTTAGAATATAGAATGTAGAACACAGAATATAGAATATAGAATACAGAATGCAGAATATAGAATACAGAATATAAAATCAAGAACACAGAATATAGAATATGGAAAACAGAATACAGAACCCAAATTTAGAACTTGGAATGCAGAACCCAGAATTTAGAAAATAGAATATAGAAAATTGGATATAAAATTTAGCATATAGTATGTAGAACACAGTATATAGAATATAGAATACGGAGGGCAGAATATAGAATGTAGGAAATAGAATGAATAACACAGAGTATAGAATATATAAAAGAGAATATACAATACAGAAGTTAAAAATGGAATGCAGAACACAGAATTTAGAATATAGAATACAGAATACTGAATATAGAATTTAGAATATTGAATGTAGAAAACAGAATATAGAATATAAAACACGGAATGCAGAATATAGAATACAGAGTATAGAATATAGAACACAGAATATAGAATATGGAAAACAGAATACAGAACCCATAATATAGAACAAGGAATGCAGAACACAGAATTTAGAATATAGAATACAGAATACTGAAAATAGAATATACAACATGGAATGCAGAACACAGAATTTACAATATAGAAAACAGAATACTGAATATAGAATTTAGAACATAGATTGCAGAACACAGAATTTAGAATATAGAATATAGAATACTCAAAATAGAATATAGTACATGGAATGCAGAACACAGGGTTTACAATAATAAACAGAATACTGAATATACAATTTAGCATTTAGAATTTAGAACACAGAATATAGAATACGGAATGCAAAATATATAATGTAGAGTATAGAATGAATAACACACAATATAGGATAGAGAATAGAGAATACAGAACCCAGAATTTAGAACATGGAATGCAGAACACAGAATTTAGAATATAGAATACAGAATAGTGAATATAAAATGTAGAATTTAGAATGTAGAACACATAATATAGAATATGGAAAACGGATGCAGAATTTTGTATTTGAATAAAGAATGAAGAACACAAAATATAGAATATATAAAAGAGAATATAGAATCCTGAATTTGGAAATGGAATGCTGAACTCAGAATTTAGAATATATGGTATACAGAATTCTGAGTATAGAATTTAGAATATAGAATGTAGAACACAGAATATAGAATATGGAATAAAGAATACTGAATATAGAATTTAGAACATGGAATGCAGAACACAGAATTTAGAATATAGAATATAGAATAGTGAATATAAAATTTAGCATATACAATGTACAACACAGAATATAGAATATAGAATACGGAATGCAGATTATAGAATGTAGAATATAGAATGAAGAACACAAAATACAGAATATATAAAAGAGAACATAGAACCTAGAATAAAGTAAAGGAATGCAGAACACAGAATTAAGTATATAGAATACAGAATACTGAATATACAAGTTAGAATAGAGAATGTAGAACACAGAATATAGAATAAAGAATACGGAATGCAGAATATAGAATGAAGAATATAGAGTGAAGAACACAAAATATAGAATATATAAAAAGAACATAGAACCTAGAATATACTAATGGAATGCAGAAAAGTATTAAGAATATAGAATACAGTATTCTGAATATATATATTGAATATGGAATGTAGAACACAGAATATAGAATATGGAATAAGGAATGCAGATTATAGAATGTAGAATATAGAATGAAGAACACAAATTATAGAATATATAAAAGAGAATGTTGAACCTAGAATTTAGTAATGAAATGCAGAACAGGAATTTAGAATATAAAATAGAGATTACTGAATATAGAATTTAGAATATATAATGTAGTACACAGAATATAGAATACAGAATATAGAATATAGAACACGGAATATAGAATATGGAAAACAGAATACAGAACCCAGAATTAAGAACATGGAATGCAGAACACAGAATTTAGGATACAGAATACAGAATACTGAATATAGAAATTAGGATATCGAATGCAGAACTCAGAATTTAGAATGCAGAATACAGAATACTGAATATAGTATATAGAACATGGAAGGCAGAACACAAAATTTAGAATATAGAATACAGAATACTGAATATAGAATTTAGAATATTGAATGTAGAAAACAGAATAAAAATAGAATATACGGAATGCAGAATATAGAATACAGAGTATAGACTGTCGAACACAGAATATATAATATGGAAAACAGAATACAGAACCCATAATATAGAACAAGGAATGCAGAACACAGAATTTAGAATATAGAATACAGAATACTGAAAATAGAATATAGAACATGGAATGCAGAACACAGAATTTACAATATATAAAACAGAATACTGAATATAGAAATTAGAACATAGATTGCAGAACAGAGAATTTAGAATATAGAATATAGAATACTCAAAATAGAATATAGAACATGGAATGCAGAACACAGGGTTTACAATATAGAAAACAGAATACTGAATATAGAATTTAGCATTTAGAATTTAGAACACAGAATATAGAAAATAGAATACAGCATGCAAAATATATAATGTAGAGTATAGAATGAATAACACACAATATAGGATATAGAATAGAGAATACAAAACCCAGAATTTAGAACATGGAATGCAGAACACAGAATTTAGTATATAAAATTATGAATACTAAATATAGAATTTAGAACATCGAATTAAGTACACAAAGTTTAGAATACAGAATACAGAATCCTAAATATAGAATATAGATCATGGAATATAGAACACAGAATTTAGAATACAGAATACAGAATATAGGATATAGAATATAGAATGTAGAACACAGAATATAGAATATAGAATACGGAATGCAGAATATAGAATGAAGAATATAGAATGAAGAACACAAAATATAGAATATATAAAAGAGAACATAGAACCTAGAATAAAGTAATGGAATGCAGAACACAGAATTAAGTATATAGAATACAGAATACTGAATATACAAGTTTGAATAGAGAATGTAGAACACAGAATATAGAATATAGAATACGGAATGCAGATTATAGAATGTAGAATATAGAAAGAAGAACACAAATTTTAGAATATATAAAAGAGAATATAGAACCTAGTATTTAGTAATGAAATGCAGAACACAGAATTTAGAATATTGAATACAGAATACTTAATATAGAATTAAGAATATAGAATGTAGAACACAGAATATAGAATATAGAATACGGAATGCAGAATATAGAATACAGAATATAGAATGTAGAACACAGCATATAGAATATGGAAAACAGAATACGGAACCCAGAATTTAGAACATTGAATGCAGAACACAGAATTTAGAATATAGAATACACAATACTGAATATAGAAATTAGAACATCGAATGCAGAAATCAAAATATAGAATATAAAATACGGAATGCAGAATATAGAATACAGATTATAGAATTTAGAACACAGCATATAGAATATGGAAATCAGAATACAGAACCCATAATATAGAACAAGGAATGCAGAACACAGAATTTAGAATATAGAAAACAGAATACTGAATTTAGAATTTAGAATATTGAATGTAGAAAACAGAATATAGTATATAAAATACGGAATGCAGAATATAGAATACAGAGAATACAATATCGAACACAGAATATAGAATATGGAAAACAGAATACAGAATCCATAATATAGAACATGGAATGCAGAACACAGAATTTAGAATATAGAATACAGAATACTGAATATAGAATTTAGAACATGGAATGCAGAACACAGAATTTAGAATATAGAATACAGAATACTGAATATAAAATTTAGAATTTAGAATGTAGAACACAGAATATAGAATATGGAATACTGAATGCAGAATTTTGTATTTGAATAAAGAACGATGCACACAAATATAGAATATATAAAAGAGAATATAGAATCCTGAATTTGGAAATGGAATGCTGAACTCAGAATTTAGAATATATAGAATACAGATTTCTGAGTATAGAATTTAGAATATAGAATGTAGAAGAGAGAATATAGAATATGGAATACATAATACTGAATATAGAATTTAGAAAATGGAATGCAGAACACAGACTTTAGAATAAAATATAGAATAGTGAATATAAAATTTATCATATACAATGTAGAACACAGTATATAGAATATAGAAAACGGAGGGCAGAATATAGAATGTAGAAAGTAGAATGAAGAACACAAAGTATAGAATACATAAAAGAGACTATACAATCCAGAATTTAAAAATGGAATTCAGAACACAGAATTTAGAATACAGAATACAAAATACTGAATATAGATATTGGAACATCGAATGCAGAACTCAGAATTTCGAATTCAGAATACAGAATACTGAATATAGAATAAAGAACATGGAATGCAGAACACAAAATTTAGAATATAGAATACAGAATACTTAATATTGAAGTTAGAATATATAATGCAGAAAACAGAATATACAATATAAAATACGGAATGCAGAATATTGAATACAGAATATAGAATATAGAACACAGAATATAGAATATGGAAAACAGAATACAGAACCCAGGATTTAGAACAAGGAATGCAGAACACAGAATTTAGAATATAGAATACAGAATACTCAAAATAGAATATAGAACATGGAATGCAGAACACAGAATTTACAATATAGAAAACAGAATACTGAATATAGAAATTAGCATTTAGAATATAGAACACAGAAAATAGAATATAGAATACAGAATGCAAAATATATAATGTAGAGTATAGAATGAATAACACACAATATAGGATACAGAATAGAGAATACAGAACCCAGAATTTAGAACATGGAATGCAGAACACAGAATTTAAAATATAGAACACATAATACTGAATATAAAATTTAGAATTTAGAATGTAGAACCCAGAATATATAATATGGAATACGGAAAGCAGAATTTTGTATTTGGAATAAAGAATGAAGAAAACAAAATTTGGAATATATAAAAGAGAATATAGAAACCTGAATTTAGTAATGGAATGCTGAACTCAGAAATTAGAATATAGAATACAGAATTCTGAATAAAGAATTTAGAATATAAAATGTAGAACACAGAATATAGAATATGAAATACAGAATACTGAATATAGAATTTAGAACATGGAATGCAGAACACAGAATTTAGAATATAGAATGTAGAACACAGAATATAGAATATAGAATACGGAATGCAGAATATACAATACAGAATATAGAATGTAGAACACAGACTATAGAATATGGAAAACAGAATACAGAACCCAAATTTAGAACATGGAATTTAGAACACAGAATTTAGAAAATAGAATATAGAAAAGTGGATATAAAATTTAGCATATAGAATGTAGAACACAGTATATAGAATATAGAATACGGAGGGCACAATATAGAATGTAGAAAATAGAATGAAGAACACAGAGTATAGAATATATAAAAGAGAATATACAATACAGAATTTAAAAATGGAATGCAGAACACAAAATTTAGAATATAGAATACAGAATACTGAATATAGGACTTAGAATATAGAATGTAGAACACAGAATATAGAATATAGAATATGGAATGCAGAATAAAGTATATAGAATATAGAATGTAGAAAAAAGAATATAGAATATGGATAACAAAATACAGAACCCAGAAATTAGAACATGGATTGAAGAAACAGAATTTAGAATATAGAATACAGATTACTGAGTATAAAATTTAGAACATAGAATGCAGAACACAGAATTTAGAATATAGAATACAGAATACTGAATATAGAATTTAGAACATGGAATGCAGAACACAGTATTTAGAATATAGAATACGCAATGCAGAATATAGAATGTAGAATATAGAATGAAGAACACAAAATATAGAATATATAAAAGAGAATATACTACCCAGAATTAAGACATGAAATGCAGAACAGAGAATTTAGAATATACAATACAGAATACTGGCTATAGAATTAAGAATATAGAATGTAGAACACAGAATATAGAATATAGACTTCGGAATGCAAAATGTTTTATGTAGTGTATTGAATTAAGAACATACAATATAGAACATAGAATATAGAATATAGAACCCAGAATTTAGAACACAAAATGCAGAACACAAAATTTAGAATATAGAATACAGAATACTGAATATAAAATTTAGAATATAGAATGTAGAACACAGAATATAGGATATAGAATAGAGAATATAGAATCCAGAATTTAGATCATGGAATGCAGAACACAGATTTAAGAATATATAATACAGAATACTGAATATAGGACTTAGAATATAGAATGTAGAACAGAGAATATAGAAAGTAAACAAAGTATATAGAAGATGGAAAACAAAATACAGAACCCAGAATTTAGAACATGGATTGCAGAAACAGAATTTAGAATATCGAATACAGAATACTAAATATAGAATTTAGAATATTGAATGAAGAAAACAGAATATACAATATGAAACACGGAATGCAGAATATAGAATACAGAGTATAGAATATAGAACACAGAATATAGAATATGGAAAACAGAATACAGAACCCATAATATAGAACAAGGAATGCAGAACACAGAATTTAGAATATAGAATACATAATACTGAAAATAGAATATAGAACATGGAATGCAGAACACAGAATTTACAATATAGGAAACAGAATACTGAATATAGAATTTAGAACATAGATTGCACAACACAGAATTTAGAATATAGAATATAGAATACTCAAAATAGAATATAGAACATGGAATGCAGAACACAGGGTTTACAATATATAAAACAGAATACTGAATATAGAATTTAGCATTTAGAATTTAGAACACAGAATATAGAATATAGAATACGGAATGCAAAATATATAATGTAGAATATAGAATGAATAACACACAATGTAGGATATAGAATAGAGAATACAGAACCCAGAATTTAGAACATGGAATGCAGAACACAGAATTTAGAATATAGAATACAGAATACTGAATAAAAAATTTAGAATTTAGAATGTAGAACACAGAATATAGAATATGGAATACGGAATGCAGAATTTTGTATTTGAATAAAGAATGAAGAACACAAAATACAGAATATATAAAAGAGAATATAGAATCCTGAATTTGGTAATGGAATGCTGAACTCAGAATTTAGAATATATAGAATACAGAATTCTGAGTATAGAATTTAGAATATAGAATGTAGAACAGAGAATATAGAATATGGAATACAGAATACTGAAAATGGAATTTAGAAAATGGAATGCAGAACACAGAATTTAGAATATAGAATTAAGAATGCTAAATATAGAATTTAGAACATCGAATGCAGTACACAAAGTTTAGAATACAGAATACAGAATCCTAAATATAGAATATAGAACATGGAATGCAGAACACAGAATTTAGAACATAGAATACAGAATACAGAATATAGGATTTAGAATATAGAATGTAGAACACAGAATATTGTATATAGGATACGGAATGCAGAATATAGAATGTAGAATATAGAATGAAGAACACAAATTATAGAATATATAAAAGAGAACATAGAACCTAGAATATAGTAATGGAATGCAGAACACAGAATTAAGAATATAGAATACAGAATACTAAATATACAATTTAGAAATGTGAATGTAGAACACAAATATAGAATATAGAATACGGAATGCAGATTATAGAATGAAGAATATAGAATGAAGAACACAAATTCATGAATATATAAAAGAGAATATAGAAACGAGAATTTAGTAATGAAATGCAGAACCCAGAATTTAGAATATAAAATACAGAATACTGAATATAGAATTAAGAATATAGAATGTAGAACACAGAATATAGAATATAGAATACGGAATGCAGAATATAGAATACAGAATATAGAATGTAGAACACAGCATATAGAAGATGGAAAACAGAATACAGAACCCAGAATTTAGAACATTGAATGCAGAACACAGAATTTAGAATATACAATACAGAATACTGAATATAGAAATTAGAACATCGAATGCAGAATTCAGAATTTAGAATGCAGTATACAGAATACTGAATATAGAATATAGAACATGAAATGCAGAACACAGAATTTAGAATATAGAATACAGAATACTGAATATAGAATTAAAATAATGAATGTAGAAAACAGAATATAGAATATAAAATACGGAATGCAGAATATAGAATACAGAGTATAGACTATCGAACACAGAATATAGAATATGGAAAACAGAATACAGAACCCATAATATAGAACAAGGAATGCAGAACACAGAATTTAGAATATAGAATACAGAATACTGCATTTAGAATTTAGAATATTGAATGTAGAAAACAGAATATAGAATATAAAATACGGAATGCAGAATATAGAATACAGAATATAGAATATAGAACACAGAATATAGAATATGGAATGCAGAATACAGAACCTAGGATTTAGAACAAGGAATGCAGAACACAGAATTTAGAATATAGAATATAGAATACTCAAAATAGAATATAGAACATGGAATGCAGAACACAGAATTTACAATATAGAAAACAGAATAGTGAATATAGAATTTAGCATTTAGAATATAGAACACAGAAAATACAATATAGAATACGGAATGCAAAATATATAATGTAGAATATAGAATGAATAACACACAATATAGGATATAGAATAGAGAATACAGAACCCAGAATTTAGAACATGGAATGCAGAACACAGAATTAAAAATATTGAACACATAATACTGAATATAAAATTTAGAATTTACAATGTAGAACCCAGAATATAGAATATGGAATACGGAAAGCAGAATTTTGTATTTGGAATAAAGAATGAAGAAAAAAAATATTGAACATATAAAAGAGAATATAGAATCCTGAATTTAGAAATGAAATGCTGAACACAGAATTTAGAATATAGAATACAGAATTCTGATTAAAGTATTTAGAATATAAAATATAGAACACAGAATATAGACTATGGAATACAGAATACTGAATATAGAATTTAGAACATGGAATGCAGAACACAGAATTTAGAATATAGAATGTAGAACACAGAATATAGAATAGAGAATAGAGAATAGAGAACCGAGAATTTAGAACATGGAATGCAGAACACAGAATTAAGTATATAGAATACAGAATACTGAATATAGGATTCAGAATATGCAATGTAGAACACAGAATATAGAATATAGAAAAACGAATGCAGATTATATAATGTAGAATACAGATTGAAGAACAGAAAATATAGAATATATAAAAGAGCATATACAACCTAGAATTTACTAATGAAATGCAGAACACAGAATTTAGAATATAGAATACAGAATACTGAATATAGAATTAAGAATATAGAATGTAGAACACAGAACATAGAATATAGAATACAGAATGCAGAATATGGAATACAAAATATATAATACAGAACACAGAATATAGAATATGGAAAACAGAATACAGAACCCATAATATAGAACAAGGAATGCAGAACACAGAATTTAGAATATAGAATACAGAATACTGAAAAAAGAATATAGAACATGGAATGCAGAACACAGAATTTACAATATAGAAAACAGAATACTGAATATAGAATTTAGCATTTAGAATTTAGAACACAGAATACAGAATATAGAATACTCAAAATAGAATATAGAACATGGAATGCAGAACACAGGGTTTACAATATAGAAAACAGAATACTGAATATAAAATTTAGAATTTAGAATGTAGAACACAGAATATAGAATATGGAATACGGAATGCAGAATTTTGTATTTGAATAAAGAATAAAGAACACTAAATATAGAATATATAAAAGAGAATATAGAATCCTGAATTTAGAAATGGAATGCTGAACTCAGAATTTAGAATATAGAATACAGAATTCTGAGTATAGAATTTAGAATATAGAATGTAGAACACAGAATATAGAATACAGAATACGGAATGCAGAATATAGAACACAGAATATAGAATTTAGAACAAAGTATATAGAATATGGATAACAAAATACAGAACCCAGAATTTTGAACATGGATTGCAGAAACAGAATTTAGAATATAGAATACAGAATACTGAATGTAGAATTTAGAATATAGAATGTAGAACAAGGAATATAGAATATGGAATATAGAATACCTAATATACAATTTAGAACATGGAATGCAGAACACAGAATTTAGAATACAGAATATAGAATACTGAAAATTGAATATAGAATATGGAATGAAGAACGCAAAATTTACATTATAGAAAAAAGGATACTGAATATACATTTTAGAATATTGAATGTAGAACACAGGATACAGAATATAGAATACGGAATGCAAAATATATTATGTAGAGTATAGAAATAAGAACACACAATAAAGGATATAGAATAGAGAATAGAGAAACAAGAATTTAGATTATGAAATGCAGAACACAGAATTTAGAATATAGAATACAGAATACTGAATATAAAATTAAGAATATTGAATTTAGAACACTGAATATAGAATATAGAATACGGAATGCAGAATATAGAATACTGAATATAGAATATAGAACACAGAATATAGAATATGGAAAACAGAATACAGAAAACAGAATTTAGAACACGGAATGCAGAACACAGAATATAGAATATAGGATTAACAATACTAAATATAGAATTTAGAACATCGAATGCAGTACACAAAGTTTAGAATACAGAATATAGAATCCTAAATATAGAATATAGAACATGGAATGCAGAACACAGAATTTAGTATATAGAATACAGAATACAGAATATAGGATTTAGAATATAGAATGTAGAACACAGAATATAGAATATAGAATACGGAATGCAGAATATAGAATGTAGAATATAGAAAGAAGAACACAAAATATAGAATATATAAAAGAGAACATAGAACCTAGAATAAAGTAATGGAATGCAGAACACTGAATTAAGTATATAGAATACAGAATACTGAATATACAATTTAGAAAAGAGAATGTAGAACACAAATATAGAATATAGAATACGGAATGCAGATTATAGGATGTAGAATATAGAATGAAGAACACAAATTTAAGAATATATAAAAGATAATATAGAACCTAGAATTTAGTAATGAAATGCAGAACACAGAATTTAGAATATAGGATACAGAATACTGAATATAGAATTAAGAATATAGAATGTAGAACACAGAATATACGATATAGAATACTCAAAATAGAATATAGAACATGGAATACAGAACACAGTGTTTACAATATAGAAAACAGAATACTGAATATAGAACTTAGAACATAGATTGCAGAACACAGAATTTAGAATATAGAATACTCAAAATAGTATATGGAACATGGAATGCAGAACACAGGGTTTACAATATAGAAAACAGAATGCTGAATATAGAATTTAGCATTTAGAATTTAGAACACAGAATACAGAATATAGAATACAGAAAGCAAAATATATAATGTAGAGTACAGAATAAATAACACACAATATAGGATATAGAATAGAGAATACAGAAACCAAAATTTAGAACATGGAATACAGAACACAGAATTTAGAATATAGAATACAGAATACTGAATATAAAATTTAGAATTTAGAATGTAGAACACAGAATATAGAATATGAAATACGGAATGCAGAATTTTGTATTTGAATTAAGAATGAAGAACTCAAAATATAGAATATATAAAAGAGAATATAGAATCCTGAATTTAGAAATGGAATGCTGAACTCAGAATTTAGAATATAGAATACAGAATTCTGAGTATAGAATTTAGAATATAGAATATATAATAATCAAAATAGAATATAGAACATGGAATGCAGAACACAGGGTTTACAATAATAAACAGAATAATGAATATAGAATTTAGCATTTAGAATTTAGGACACAGAATATAGAATATAGAATACGGAATGCAAAATATATAATGTAGAGTATAGAATGAATAACACACAATATAGGATAGAGAATAGAGAATACAGAACCCAGAATTTAGAAAATGGAATGCAGAACACAGAATTTAGAATATAGAATACAGAATACTGAATATAAAATTTAGAATTTAGAATGTAGAACACATAATATAGAATATGGAAAACGGAATGCAGAATTTTGTATTTGAATAAAGAATGAAGAACACAAAATATAGAATATATAAAAGAGAATATAGAATCCTGAATTTGGAAATGGAATGATGAAATCAGAATTTAGAATATATAGTATACATAATTCTGGGTATAGAATTTAGACTATAGAATGTAGAACACAGAATATAGAATATGGAATAAAGAATACTGAATAGAGAATTTAGAACATTGAATGCAGAACACAGAATTTAGAATATAGAATATAGAATAGTGAGTATAAAATTTAGCATATACAATGTAGAACACAGAATATAGAATATAGAATACGGAATGCAGATTATGGAATGTAGAATATAGAATGAAGAACAGAAAATATTGAATATATAAAAGACCATATACAAACTAGAATTTTGTAATGAAATGCAGAACACAGAATTTAGAATATAGAATACAGAATACTTAATATAGAACTTAGAATATAGAATGTAGAACACAGAATATAGAATATAGAATACAGAATGCACAATATAGAATACAGAATATAGAATCAAGAACACAGAATATAGAATATGGAAAACAGAATACAGGACCCAAATTTAGAACTTGGAATGCAGAACACAGAATTTAGAAAATAGAATATAGAAAATTGGATATAAAATTTGGCATATAGAATGTAGAACACATTATATAGAATATAGAATACGGAGGGCAGAATATAGAATGTAGGAAATAGAAAAAATAACACAGAGAATAGAATATATAAAAGAGAATATACAATACAGAATTTAAAAATGGAATGCAGAACACAGAATTTAGAATATAGAATACAGAATACTGAATATAGAATTTAGAATATTGAATGTAGAAAACAGAATATAGAATATAAAACACGGAATGCAGAATATAGAATACAGAGTATAGAATATAGAAAACAGAATATAGAATATAAAATACGGAATGCAGAATATAGAATACAGAGTATAGAATATAGAACACAGAATATAGAATATGGAAAACAGAATACAGAACCCATAATATACAAGAAGGGATGCAGAACACAGAATTTAGAATATAGAATACAGAATACAGAATATAGAATTTAGAATATTGAATGCAGAAAACAGAATATAGAATATAAAATACAGAATGCCGACTATAGAATACAGAGAATAGAATATAGAACACAGAATATAGAATATGCAAAACAGAATACAGATCCCATAATATAGAAAAAGGAATGCAGAACACAGAATTTAGAATATAGAATACAGAATACTGAAAATAGAATATAGAACATGGAATGCAGAACACAGAATTTACAATATAGAAAAGAGAATACTGAATATAGAATTTAGAACATAGATTGCAGAACACAGAATTTAGAATATATAATGTAGAATACTCAAAATAGTATATAGAACATGGAATGCAGAACACAGGGTTTACAATATAGAAACCATAATACTGAATATAGAATTTAGCATTTAGAATTTAGAACACAGTATATAGAATATAGAATACGGAATGCAAAATATATAATTTAGAGTTTAGAATGAATAACACACAATATAGGATATAGAATAGAGAATACTTAATATAAAATTTAGAATTAAGAATGTAGAACACAGAATATAGAATATGGAATACGGAATGCAGAATTTTGTATTTGAATAAAGAATGAAGAACACAAAATATAGAATATATAAAAGAGAATATAGAATCCTGAATTTGGAAATGGAATGCTGAACTCAGAATTTAGAATATATAGTATACAGATTTCTGAGTATAGAATTAAGAATATAGAATGTAGAACACAGAATATAGAATATGGAATAAAGAATACTGAATATAGAATTTAGAACATCGAATACGGAACACAGAATTTAGAATATAGAATATAGAATACTGAATATAAAATTTAGCATATACAATGTAGAACACAGTATATAGAATATAGAATAAGGAGGGCAGAATATAGAATGTAGAAAATAGAATGAAGAACACAAAGTATAGAATATACAAAAGAGACTATACAATCCAGAATTTAAAAATGGAATGCAGAACACAGAATTTAGAATACAGAATACAAAATACTGAATATAGAAATTAGAACATCGAAGGCAGAACTCAGAATTTCGAATTCAGAATACAGAATACTGAATATAGAATATAGAACATGGAATGCAGAACACAAAATTTAGAATATAGAATACAGAATACTGAATATTGAAGTTAGAATATATAATGTAGATAAAAGGATATAGAATATAAAATACGGAATGCAGAATATAGAATACAGAATATAGAATATAGAACACAGAATATAGAATATGGAAAACAGAATACAGAACCCAGGATTTAGAACAAGGAATGCAGAACACAGAATTTAGAATATAAACTATAGAATACTCAAAATAGGATATAGAACATGGAATGCAGAACACAGAATTTACAATATAGAAAACAGAATACTGAATATAGAATTTAGCATTTAGAATATAGAACACAGAAATTAGAATATAGAATACGGAATGCAAAATATATAATCAAGAATATAGAATGAATAACACACAATATAGGATATAGAATAGAGAATACAGAACCCAGAATTTAGAACATGGAATGCAGAACACAGAATTTAAAATATAGAATACATAATACTGAATATAACATTTAGAATTTAGAATGTAGAACCCAGAATTTAGAATATGAAATGCGGAAAGCAGAATTTTGTATTTGGAATAAAGAATGAAGAAAACAAAATATAGAATATATAAAAGAGAATATAGAATCCTGAATTTAGAAATGGAATGCTGAACTCAGAATTTACAATATAGAATACAGAATTCTGAATATAGAATTTAGAAAATAAAATGTAGAACACAGAATATAGACTATGGGATACAGAATACTGAATATAGAATTTAGAACATGGAATGCAGAACACAGAATTTAGAATATAGAATGTAGAACACAGAATATAGAACAGAGAATAGAGAATAGAGAACCGGGAATTTAAAACATGGAATGCAGAACACAGAGTTAAGATTATAGAATACAGAATACTGAATGTAGAATTTAGAATATGCAATGTAGAACACAGAATATAGAATATAGTATACGGAATGCAGATTGTAGAATGTAGATTATAGAATGAAGAACAGAAAATATAGAATATATAAAAGAGCATATACAACCTAGAATTTTGTAATGAAATGCAGAACACAGAATTTAGAATATAGAATAAAGAATACTTAATATAGAATTTAGAATATAGAATGTAGAACACAGAATATAGAATATAGAATACAGAATGCAGAATATAGAATACAGAATATAAAATCAAGAACACAGAATATAGAATATGGAAAACAGAATACAGAACCCAAATTTAGAACTTGGAATGCAGAACCCAGAATTTAGAAAATAGAATATAGAAAATTGGATATAAAATTTAGCATATAGTATGTAGAACACAGTATATAGAATATAGAATACGGAGGGCAGAATATAGAATGTAGGAAATAGAATGAATAACACAGAGTATAGAATATATAAAAGAGAATATACAATACAGAATTTAAAAATGGAATGCAGAACACAGAATTTAGAATATAGAATACAGAATACTGAATATAGAATTTAGAATATTGAATGTAGAAAACAGAATATAGAATATAAAACACGGAATGCAGAATATAGAATACAGAGTATAGAATATAGAACACAGAATATAGAATATGGAAAACAGAATACAGAACCCATAATATAGAACAAGGAATGCAGAACACAGAATTTAGAATATAGAATACAGAATACTGAAAATAGAATATACAACATGGAATGCAGAACACAGAATTTACAATATAGAAAACAGAATACTGAATATAGAATTTAGAACATAGATTGCAGAACACAGAATTTAGAATATAGAATATAGAATACTCAAAATAGAATATAGTACATGGAATGCAGAACACAGGGTTTACAATAATAAACAGAATACTGAATATACAATTTAGCATTTAGAATTTAGAACACAGAATATAGAATACGGAATGCAAAATATATAATGTAGAGTATAGAATGAATAACACACAATATAGGATAGAGAATAGAGAATACAGAACCCAGAATTTAGAACATGGAATGCAGAACACAGAATTTAGAATATAGAATACAGAATAGTGAATATAAAATGTAGAATTTAGAATGTAGAACACATAATATAGAATATGGAAAACGGATGCAGAATTTTGTATTTGAATAAAGAATGAAGAACACAAAATATAGAATATATAAAAGAGAATATAGAATCCTGAATTTGGAAATGGAATGCTGAACTCAGAATTTAGAATATATGGTATACAGAATTCTGAGTATAGAATTTAGAATATAGAATGTAGAACACAGAATATAGAATATGGAATAAAGAATACTGAATATAGAATTTAGAACATGGAATGCAGAACACAGAATTTAGAATATAGAATATAGAATAGTGAATATAAAATTTAGCATATACAATGTACAACACAGAATATAGAATATAGAATACGGAATGCAGATTATAGAATGTAGAATATAGAATGAAGAACACAAAATACAGAATATATAAAAGAGAACATAGAACCTAGAATAAAGTAAAGGAATGCAGAACACAGAATTAAGTATATAGAATACAGAATACTGAATATACAAGTTAGAATAGAGAATGTAGAACACAGAATATAGAATAAAGAATACGGAATGCAGAATATAGAATGAAGAATATAGAGTGAAGAACACAAAATATAGAATATATAAAAAGAACATAGAACCTAGAATATACTAATGGAATGCAGAAAAGTATTAAGAATATAGAATACAGTATTCTGAATATATATATTGAATATGGAATGTAGAACACAGAATATAGAATATGGAATAAGGAATGCAGATTATAGAATGTAGAATATAGAATGAAGAACACAAATTATAGAATATATAAAAGAGAATGTTGAACCTAGAATTTAGTAATGAAATGCAGAACAGGAATTTAGAATATAAAATAGAGATTACTGAATATAGAATTTAGAATATATAATGTAGTACACAGAATATAGAATACAGAATATAGAATATAGAACACGGAATATAGAATATGGAAAACAGAATACAGAACCCAGAATTAAGAACATGGAATGCAGAACACAGAATTTAGGATACAGAATACAGAATACTGAATATAGAAATTAGGATATCGAATGCAGAACTCAGAATTTAGAATGCAGAATACAGAATACTGAATATAGTATATAGAACATGGAAGGCAGAACACAAAATTTAGAATATAGAATACAGAATACTGAATATAGAATTTAGAATATTGAATGTAGAAAACAGAATAAAAATAGAATATACGGAATGCAGAATATAGAATACAGAGTATAGACTGTCGAACACAGAATATATAATATGGAAAACAGAATACAGAACCCATAATATAGAACAAGGAATGCAGAACACAGAATTTAGAATATAGAATACAGAATACTGAAAATAGAATATACAACATGGAATGCAGAACACAGAATTTACAATATAGAAAACAGAATACTGAATATAGAATTTAGAACATAGATTGCAGAACACAGAATTTAGAATATAGAATATAGAATACTCAAAATAGAATATAGTACATGGAATGCAGAACACAGGGTTTACAATAATAAACAGAATACTGAATATACAATTTAGCATTTAGAATTTAGAACACAGAATATAGAATACGGAATGCAAAATATATAATGTAGAGTATAGAATGAATAACACACAATATAGGATAGAGAATAGAGAATACAGAACCCAGAATTTAGAACATGGAATGCAGAACACAGAATTTAGAATATAGAATACAGAATAGTGAATATAAAATGTAGAATTTAGAATGTAGAACACATAATATAGAATATGGAAAACGGATGCAGAATTTTGTATTTGAATAAAGAATGAAGAACACAAAATATAGAATATATAAAAGAGAATATAGAATCCTGAATTTGGAAATGGAATGCTGAACTCAGAATTTAGAATATATGGTATACAGAATTCTGAGTATAGAATTTAGAATATAGAATGTAGAACACAGAATATAGAATATGGAATAAAGAATACTGAATATAGAATTTAGAACATGGAATGCAGAACACAGAATTTAGAATATAGAATATAGAATAGTGAATATAAAATTTAGCATATACAATGTACAACACAGAATATAGAATATAGAATACGGAATGCAGATTATAGAATGTAGAATATAGAATGAAGAACACAAAATACAGAATATATAAAAGAGAACATAGAACCTAGAATAAAGTAAAGGAATGCAGAACACAGAATTAAGTATATAGAATACAGAATACTGAATATACAAGTTAGAATAGAGAATGTAGAACACAGAATATAGAATAAAGAATACGGAATGCAGAATATAGAATGAAGAATATAGAGTGAAGAACACAAAATATAGAATATATAAAAAGAACATAGAACCTAGAATATACTAATGGAATGCAGAAAAGTATTAAGAATATAGAATACAGTATTCTGAATATATATATTGAATATGGAATGTAGAACACAGAATATAGAATATGGAATAAGGAATGCAGATTATAGAATGTAGAATATAGAATGAAGAACACAAATTATAGAATATATAAAAGAGAATGTTGAACCTAGAATTTAGTAATGAAATGCAGAACAGGAATTTAGAATATAAAATAGAGATTACTGAATATAGAATTTAGAATATATAATGTAGTACACAGAATATAGAATACAGAATATAGAATATAGAACACGGAATATAGAATATGGAAAACAGAATACAGAACCCAGAATTAAGAACATGGAATGCAGAACACAGAATTTAGGATACAGAATACAGAATACTGAATATAGAAATTAGGATATCGAATGCAGAACTCAGAATTTAGAATGCAGAATACAGAATACTGAATATAGTATATAGAACATGGAAGGCAGAACACAAAATTTAGAATATAGAATACAGAATACTGAATATAGAATTTAGAATATTGAATGTAGAAAACAGAATAAAAATAGAATATATGGAATGCAGAATATAGAATACAGAGTATAGACTGTCGAACACAGAATATATAATATGGAAAACAGAATACAGAACCCATAATATAGAACAAGGAATGCAGAACACAGAATTTAGAATATAGAATACAGAATACTGAAAATAGAATATAGAACATGGAATGCAGAACACAGAATTTACAATATATAAAACAGAATACTGAATATAGAAATTAGAACATAGATTGCAGAACAGAGAATTTAGAATATAGAATATAGAATACTCAAAATAGAATATAGAACATGGAATGCAGAACACAGGGTTTACAATATAGAAAACAGAATACTGAATATAGAATTTAGCATTTAGAATTTAGAACACAGAATATAGAAAATAGAATACAGCATGCAAAATATATAATGTAGAGTATAGAATGAATAACACACAATATAGTATATAGAATAGAGAATACAAAACCCAGAATTTAGAACATGGAATGCAGAACACAGAATTTAGTATATAAAATTATGAATACTAAATATAGAATTTAGAACATCGAATTAAGTACACAAAGTTTAGAATACAGAATACAGAATCCTAAATATAGAATATAGATCATGGAATATAGAACACAGAATATAGAATACAGAATACAGAATATAGGATATAGAATATAGAATGTAGAACACAGAATATAGAATATAGAATACGGAATGCAGAATATAGAATGAAGAATATAGAATGAAGAACACAAATTTTAGAATATATAAAAGAGAATATAGAACCTAGTATTTAGTAATGAAATGCAGAACACAGAATTTAGAATATAGAATACAGAATACTGAATATAGAATTAAGAATATAGAATGTAGAACACAGAATATAGAATATAGAATACGGAATGCAGAATATAGAATACAGAATATAGAATGTAGAACACAGCATATAGAATATGGAAAACAGAATACGGAACCCAGAATTTAGAACATTGAATGCAGAACACAGAATTTAGAATATAGAATACACAATACTGAATATAGAAATTAGAACATCGAATGCAGAAATCAAAATATAGAATATAAAATACGGAATGCAGAATATAGAATACAGATTATAGAATTTAGAACACAGCATATAGAATATGGAAATCAGAATACAGAACCCATAATATAGAACAAGGAATGCAGAACACAGAATTTAGAATATAGAAAACAGAATACTGAATTTAGAATTTAGAATATTGAATGTAGAAAACAGAATATAGAATATAAAATACGGAATGCAGAATATAGAATACAGAGAATACAATATCGAACACAGAATATAGAATATGGAAAACAGAATACAGAACCCATAATATAGAACATGGAATGCAGAACACAGAATTTAGAATATAGAATACAGAATACTGAATATAGAATTTAGAACATGGAATGCAGAACACAGAATTTAGAATATAGAATGTAGAACACAGAATATAGAATAGAGAATAGAGAATACAGAACAAAGAATTTAGAACATGGAATGCAGAACACAGAATTTAGAATATAGAATACAGAATACTGAATATAAAATTTAGAATTTAGAATGTAGAACACAGAATATAGAATATGGAATACTGAATGCAGAATTTTGTATTTGAATAAAGAACGAAGCACACAAATATAGAATATATAAAAGAGAATATAGAATCCTGAATTTGGAAATGGAATGCTGAACTCAGAATTTAGAATATATAGAATACAGATTTCTGAGTATAGAATTTAGAATATAGAATGTAGAAGAGAGAATATAGAATATGGAATACATAATACTGAATATAGAATTTAGAAAATGGAATGCAGAACACAGACTTTAGAATAAAATATAGAATAGTGAATATAAAATTTATCATATACAATGTAGAACACAGTATATAGAATATAGAAAACGGAGGGCAGAATATAGAATGTAGAAAGTAGAATGAAGAACACAAAGTATAGAATACATAAAAGAGACTATACAATCCAGAATTTAAAAATGGAATTCAGAACACAGAATTTAGAATACAGAATACAAAATACTGAATATAGATATTGGAACATCGAATGCAGAACTCAGAATTTCGAATTCAGAATACAGAATACTGAATATAGAATAAAGAACATGGAATGCAGAACACAAAATTTAGAATATAGAATACAGAATACTTAATATTGAAGTTAGAATATATAATGCAGAAAACAGAATATACAATATAAAATACGGAATGCAGAATATAGAATACAGAATATAGAATATAGAACACAGAATATAGAATATGGAAAACAGAATACAGAACCCAGGATTTAGAACAAGGAATGCAGAACACAGAATTTAGAATATAGAATACAGAATACTCAAAATAGAATATAGAACATGGAATGCAGAACACAGAATTTACAATATAGAAAACAGAATACTGAATATAGAAATTAGCATTTAGAATATAGAACACAGAAAATAGAATATAGAATACAGAATGCAAAATATATAATGTAGAGTATAGAATGAATAACACACAATATAGGATACAGAATAGAGAATACAGAACCCAGAATTTAGAACATGGAATGCAGAACACAGAATTTAAAATATAGAACACATAATACTGAATATAAAATTTAGAATTTAGAATGTAGAACCCAGAATATATAATATGGAATACGGAAAGCAGAATTTTGTATTTGGAATAAAGAATGAAGAAAACAAAATTTGGAATATATAAAAGAGAATATAGAAACCTGAATTTAGTAATGGAATGCTGAACTCAGAAATTAGAATATAGAATACAGAATTCTGAATAAAGAATTTAGAATATAAAATGTAGAACACAGAATATAGAATATGAAATACAGAATACTGAATATAGAATTTAGAACATGGAATGCAGAACACAGAATTTAGAATATAGAATGTAGAACACAGAATATAGAATATAGAATACGGAATGCAGAATATACAATACAGAATATAGAATGTAGAACACAGACTATAGAATATGGAAAACAGAATACAGAACCCAAATTTAGAACATGGAATTTAGAACACAGAATTTAGAAAATAGAATATAGAAAAGTGGATATAAAATTTAGCATATAGAATGTAGAACACAGTATATAGAATATAGAATACGGAGGGCACAATATAGAATGTAGAAAATAGAATGAAGAACACAGAGTATAGAATATATAAAAGAGAATATACAATACAGAATTTAAAAATGGAATGCAGAACACAAAATTTAGAATATAGAATACAGAATACTGAATATAGGACTTAGAATATAGAATGTAGAACACAGAATATAGAATATAGAATATGGAATGCAGAATAAAGTATATAGAATATAGAATGTAGAAAAAAGAATATAGAATATGGATAACAAAATACAGAACCCAGAAATTAGAACATGGATTGAAGAAACAGAATTTAGAATATAGAATACAGATTACTGAGTATAAAATTTAGAACATAGAATGCAGAACACAGAATTTAGAATATAGAATACAGAATACTGAATATAGAATTTAGAACATGGAATGCAGAACACAGTATTTAGAATATAGAATACGCAATGCAGAATATAGGATGTAGAATATAGAATGAATAACACAAAATATAGAATATATAAAAGAGAATACACTACCCAGAATTAAGACATGAAATGCAGAACAGAGAATTTAGAATATACAATACAGAATACTGGCTATAGAATTAAGAATATAGAATGTAGAACACAGAATATAGAATATAGACTTCGGAATGCAAAATGTTTTATGTAGTGTATTGAATTAAGAACATACAATATAGAACATAGAATATAGAATATAGAACCCAGAATTTAGAACACAAAATGCAGAACACAAAATTTAGAATATAGAATACAGAATACTGAATATAAAATTTAGAAAATAGAATGTAGAACACAGAATATAGGATATAGAATAGAGAATATAGAATCCAGAATTTAGATCATGGAATGCAGAACACAGATTTAAGAATATATAATACAGAATACTGAATATAGGACTTAGAATATAGAATGTAGAACACAGAATATAGAAAGTAAACAAAGTATATAGAAGATGGAAAACAAAATACAGAACCCAGAATTTAGAACATGGATTGCAGAAACAGAATTTAGAATATCGAATACAGAATACTGAATATAGAATTTAGAATATTGAATGAAGAAAACAGAATATACAATATGAAACACGGAATGCAGAATATAGAATACAGAGTATAGAATATAGAACACAGAATATAGAATATGGAAAACAGAATACAGAACCCATAATATAGAACAAGGAATGCAGAACACAGAATTTAGAATATAGAATACATAATACTGAAAATAGAATATAGAACATGGAATGCAGAACACAGAATTTACAATATAGGAAACAGAATACTGAATATAGAATTTAGAACATAGATTGCACAACACAGAATTTAGAATATAGAATATAGAATACTCAAAATAGAATATAGAACATGGAATGCAGAACACAGGGTTTACAATATATAAAACAGAATACTGAATATAGAATTTAGCATTTAGAATTTAGAACACAGAATATAGAATATAGAATACGGAATGCAAAATATATAATGTAGAATATAGAATGAATAACACACAATGTAGGATATAGAATAGAGAATACAGAACCCAGAATTTAGAACATGGAATGCAGAACACAGAATTTAGAATATAGAATACAGAATACTGAATAAAAAATTTAGAATTTAGAATGTAGAACACAGAATATAGAATATGGAATACGGAATGCAGAATTTTGTATTTGAATAAAGAATGAAGAACACAAAATACAGAATATATAAAAGAGAATATAGAATCCTGAATTTGGTAAAGGAATGCTGAACTCAGAATTTAGAATATATAGAATACAGAATTCTGAGTATAGAATTTAGAATATAGAATGTAGAACAGAGAATATAGAATATGGAATACAGAATACTGAAAATGGAATTTAGAAAATGGAATGCAGAACACAGAATTTAGAATATAGAATTAAGAATGCTAAATATAGAATTTAGAACATCGAATGCAGTACACAAAGTTTAGAATACAGAATACAGAATCCTAAATATAGAATATAGAACATGGAATGCAGAACACAGAATTTAGAACATAGAATACAGAATACAGAATATAGGATTTAGAATATAGAATGTAGAACACAGAATATTGTATATAGGATACGGAATGCAGAATATAGAATGTAGAATATAGAATGAAGAACACAAATTATACAATATATAAAAGAGAACATAGAACCTAGAATATAGTAATGGAATGCAGAACACAGAATTAAGAATATAGAATACAGAATACTAAATATACAATTTAGAAATGTGAATGTAGAACACAAATATAGAATATAGAATACGGAATGCAGATTATAGAATGAAGAATATAGAATGAAGAACACAAATTCATGAATATATAAAAGAGAATATAGAAACGAGAATTTAGTAATGAAATGCAGAACCCAGAATTTAGAATATAAAATACAGAATACTGAATATAGAATTAAGAATATAGAATGTAGAACACAGAATATAGAATATAGAATACGGAATGCAGAATATAGAATACAGAATATAGAATGTAGAACACAGCATATAGAAGATGGAAAACAGAATACAGAACCCAGAATTTAGAACATTGAATGCAGAACACAGAATTTAGAATATACAATACAGAATACTGAATATAGAAATTAGAACATCGAATGCAGAATTCAGAATTTAGAATGCAGTATACAGAATGCTGAATATAGAATATAGAACATGAAATGCAGAACACAGAATTTAGAATATAGAATACAGAATACTGAATATAGAATTAAAATAATGAATGTAGAAAACACAATATAGAATATAAAATACGGAATGCAGAATATAGAATACAGAGTATAGACTATCGAACACAGAATATAGAATATGGAAAACAGAATACAGAACCCATAATATAGAACAAGGAATGCAGAACACAGAATTTAGAATATAGAATACAGAATACTGCATTTAGAATTTAGAATATTGAATGTAGAAAACAGAATATAGAATATAAAATACGGAATGCAGAATATAGAATACAGAATATAGAATATAGAACACAGAATATAGAATATGGAAAGCAGAATACAGAACCTAGGATTTAGAACAAGGAATGCAGAACACAGAATTTAGAATATAGAATATAGAATACTCAAAATAGAATATAGAACATGGAATGCAGAACACAGAATTTACAATATAGAAAACAGAATAGTGAATATAGAATTTAGCATTTAGAATATAGAACACAGAAAATACAATATAGAATACGGAATGCAAAATATATAATGTAGAATATAGAATGAATAACACACAATATAGGATATAGAATAGAGAATACAGAACCCAGAATTTAGAACATGGAATGCAGAACACAGAATTAAAAATATTGAACACATAATACTGAATATAAAATTTAGAATTTACAATGTAGAACCCAGAATATAGAATATGCAATACGGAAAGCAGAATTTTGTATTTGGAATAAAGAATGAAGAAAAAAAATATTGAACATATAAAAGAGAATATAGAATCCTGAATTTAGAAATGGAATGCTGAACACAGAATTTAGAATATAGAATACAGAATTCTGATTAAAGTATTTAGAATATAAAATATAGAACACAGAATATAGACTATGGAATACAGAATACTGAATATAGAATTTAGAACATGGAATGCAGAACACAGAATTTAGAATATAGAATGTAGAACACAGAATATAGAATAGAGAATAGAGAATAGAGAACCGAGAATTTAGAACATGGAATGCAGAACACAGAATTAAGTATATAGAATACAGAATACTGAATATAGGATTCAGAATATGCAATGTAGAACACAGAATATAGAATATAGAAAAACGAATGCAGATTATAGAATGTAGAATACAGATTGAAGAACAGAAAATATAGAATATATAAAAGAGCATATACAACCTAGAATTTACTAATGAAATGCAGAACACAGAATTTAGAATATAGAATACAGAATACTGAATATAGAATTAAGAATATAGAATGTAGAACACAGAACATAGAATATAGAATACAGAATGCAGAATATGGAATACAAAATATATAATACAGAACACAGAATATAGAATATGGAAAACAGAATACAGAACCCATAATATAGAACAAGGAATGCAGAACACAGAATTTAGAATATAGAATACAGAATACTGAAAAAAGAATATAGAACATGGAATGCAGAACACAGAATTTACAATATAGAAAACAGAATACTGAATATAGAATTTAGCATTTAGAATTTAGAACACAGAATACAGAATATAGAATACTCAAAATAGAATATAGAACATGGAATGCAGAACACAGGGTTTACAATATAGAAAACAGAATACTGAATATAAAATTTAGAATTTAGAATGTAGAACACAGAATATAGAATATGGAATACGGAATGCAGAATTTTGTATTTGAATAAAGAATAAAGAACACTAAATATAGAATATATAAAAGAGAATATAGAATCCTGAATTTAGAAATGGAATGCTGAACTCAGAATTTAGAATATAGAATACAGAATTCTGAGTATAGAATTTAGAATATAGAATGTAGAACACAGAATATAGAATACAGAATACGGAATGCAGAATATAGAACACAGAATATAGAATTTAGAACAAAGTATATAGAATATGGATAACAAAATACAGAACCCAGAATTTTGAACATGGATTGCAGAAACAGAATTTAGAATATAGAATACAGAATACTGAATATAGAATTTAGAATATAGAATGTAGAACAAGGAATATAGAATATGGAATATAGAATACCTAATATACAATTTAGAACATGGAATGCAGAACACAGAATTTAGAATACAGAATATAGAATACTGAAAATTGAATATAGGATATGGAATGAAGAACGCAAAATTTACATTATAGAAAAAAGGATACTGAATATACATTTTAGAATATTGAATGTAGAACACAGGATACAGAATATAGAATACGGAATGCAAAATATATTATGTAGAGTATAGAAATAAGAACACACAATAAAGGATATAGAATAGAGAATAGAGAAACAAGAATTTAGATTATGAAATGCAGAACACAGAATTTAGAATATAGAATACAGAATACTGAATATAAAATTAAGAATATTGAATTTAGAACACTGAATATAGAATATAGAATACGGAATGCAGAATATAGAATACTGAATATAGAATATAGAACACAGAATATAGAATATGGAAAACAGAATACAGAAACCAGAATTTAGAACACGGAATGCAGAACACAGAATATAGAATATAGGATTAAGAATACTAAATATAGAATTTAGAACATCGAATGCAGTACACAAAGTTTAGAATACAGAATATAGAATCCTAAATATAGAATATAGAACATGGAATGCAGAACACAGAATTTAGTATATAGAATACAGAATACAGAATATAGGATTTAGAATATAGAATGTAGAACACAGAATATAGAATATAGAATACGGAATGCAGAATATAGAATGTAGAATATAGAAAGAAGAACACAAAATATAGAATATATAAAAGAGAACATAGAACCTAGAATAAAGTAATGGAATGCAGAACACTGAATTAAGTATATAGAATACAGAATACTGAATATACAATTTAGAAAAGAGAATGTAGAACACAAATATAGAATATAGAATACGGAATGCAGATTATAGGATGTAGAATATAGAATGAAGAACACAAATTTAAGAATATATAAAAGATAATATAGAACCTAGAATTTAGTAATGAAATGCAGAACACAGAATTTAGAATATAGGATACAGAATACTGAATATAGAATTAAGAATATAGAATGTAGAACACAGAATATACGATATAGAATACTCAAAATAGAATATAGAACATGGAATACAGAACACAGTGTTTACAATATAGAAAACAGAATACTGAATATAGAACTTAGAACATAGATTGCAGAACACAGAATTTAGAATATAGAATACTCAAAATAGTATATGGAACATGGAATGCAGAACACAGGGTTTACAATATAGAAAACAGAATGCTGAATATAGAATTTAGCATTTAGAATTTAGAACACAGAATACAGAATATAGAATACAGAAAGCAAAATATATAATGTAGAGTACAGAATAAATAACACACAATATAGGATATAGAATAGAGAATACAGAAACCAAAATTTAGAACATGGAATACAGAACACAGAATTTAGAATATAGAATACAGAATACTGAATATAAAATTTAGAATTTAGAATGTAGAACACAGAATATAGAATATGAAATACGGAATGCAGAATTTTGTATTTGAATTAAGAATGAAGAACTCAAAATATAGAATATATAAAAGAGAATATAGAATCCTGAATTTAGAAATGGAATGCTGAACTCAGAATTTAGAATATAGAATACAGAATTCTGAGTATAGAATTTAGAATATAGAATGTAGAACACAGAATATAGAATATAGAATACGGAATGCAGAATATAGAATACAGAATATAGAATGTAGAACACAGCATATAGAAGATGGAAAACAGAATACAGAACCCAGAATTTAGAACATTGAATGCAGAACACAGAATTTAGAATATACAATACAGAATACTGAATATAGAAATTAGAACATCGAATGCAGAATTCAGAATTTAGAATGCAGTATACAGAATACTGAATATAGAATATAGAACATGAAATGCAGAACACAGAATTTAGAATATAGAATACAGAATACTGAATATAGAATTAAAATAATGAATGTAGAAAACAGAATATAGAATATAAAATACGGAATGCAGAATATAGAATACAGAGTATAGACTATCGAACACAGAATATAGAATATGGAAAACAGAATACAGAACCCATAATATAGAACAAGGAATGCAGAACACAGAATTTAGAATATAGAATACAGAATACTGCATTTAGAATTTAGAATATTGAATGTAGAAAACAGAATATAGAATATAAAATACGGAATGCAGAATATAGAATACAGAATATAGAATATAGAACACAGAATATAGAATATGGAAAGCAGAATACAGAACCTAGGATTTAGAACAAGGAATGCAGAACACAGAATTTAGAATATAGAATATAGAATACTCAAAATAGAATATAGAACATGGAATGCAGAACACAGAATTTACAATATAGAAAACAGAATAGTGAATATAGAATTTAGCATTTAGAATATAGAACACAGAAAATACAATATAGAATACGGAATGCAAAATATATAATGTAGAATATAGAATGAATAACACACAATATAGGATATAGAATAGAGAATACAGAACCCAGAATTTAGAACATGGAATGCAGAACACAGAATTAAAAATATTGAACACATAATACTGAATATAAAATTTAGAATTTACAATGTAGAACCCAGAATATAGAATATGGAATACGGAAAGCAGAATTTTGTATTTGGAATAAAGAATGAAGAAAAAAAATATTGAACATATAAAAGAGAATATAGAATCCTGAATTTAGAAATGGAATGCTGAACTCGGAATTTAGAATATAGAATACAGAATTCTGAGTATAGAATTTAGAATATAGAATGTAGAACACAGAATATAGAATATGGAATACAGAATACTGAATATAGAATTTAGAACATGGAATGCAGAACACAGAATTTAGAATATAGAATATAGAATAGTGAATATAAAATTTAGCATATAGAATGTAGAACACAGTATATAGAATATAGCATACGGAGGGCAGAATATAGAATGTAGAAAATAGAACGAAAAACACAAAGTATAGAATATATAAAAAAGAATATACAATCCAGAAATTAAAAATTGATTGCAGAACACAGAATTTAGAATATAGAATACAGAACACTGAATATAGGACTTAGAATATAGAATGTAGAACACAGAATATAGAATATAGAATACGGAATGCAGAATATAGAACTCAGAATATAGAATTTAGAACAAAGTATATAGAATATGGATAATAAAATACAGAACCCAGAATTTAGAACATGGATTTCAGAAACAGAATATAGAATATGGAACACAGAATACTGAATATAGAATTTAGAATATAGAATTTATAACACAGAATATAGAATATGGAATAGAGAATACTGAATATACAATTTAGAACATGGAATGCATAACACAGAATTTAGTATACAGAATATAGAATACTGAAAATAGAATATAGAATATGGAATGAAGAACACAAAATTTAAAGTATAGAAAAAAGGATACTGAATATAGATTTTAGAATATTGAATGTAGAACACAGAATACAGAATATACAATATGGAATGCAAAATATATTATGTAGAGTATAGAATTAAGAACACACAATAAAGAATATAGAATAGAGAATAGAGAACCAAGAATTTAGATTATGAAATGCAGAACACAGAATTTAGAATATAGAATACCGAATACTGAAAATAAATTAAGAATATTGAATTTAGAACACAGAATATAGAATATAGAATACGGAATGCAGACTATAGAATACAGAATATAGAATATAGAACACAGAATATGGAATATGGAAAACAGAATACAGAACCCAGAATTTAGAACACGGAATGCAGAACACAGAATTTAGAATATAGAATTAAGAATACTAAATATAGAATTTAGAACATCGAATGCAGTACACAAAGTTTAGAATACAGAATACAGAATCCTAAATATAGAATATAGAACATGGAATGCAGAACACAGAATTTAGAATATACAATACAGAATTCAGAATATAGGATTTAGAATATAGAATGTAGAACACAGAATATAGAATATAGGATACGGAATGCAGAATATAGAATGTAGAATATAGAATGAAGAACACAAAATATAGAATATATAAAAGAGAACATAGAACCTAGAATAAAGTAATGGAATGCAGGAAACAGAATTAAGAATATAGAATACAGAATACTAAATATACAATTTAGAAAAGAGAATGTAAAACACAAATATAGAATATAGAATACGGAATGCAGATTATAGAATGTAGAATATAGAATGAAGAACACAAATTTATGAATATATAAAAGAGAATATAGAAACTAGAATTTAGTAATGAAATGCAGAACCCAGAATTTAGAATATAGAATACAGAATACTGAATATAGAATTAAGAATATAGAATGTAGAACACAGAATATAGAATATAGAATACGGAATGCAGAATATAGAATACAGAATATAGAATATAGAACACAGCATATAGAATATGGAAAACAGAATACAGAATCCAGAATTTAGAACATTGAATGCAGAACACAGAATTTAGAATATAGAATACAGAATACTGAATATAGAAATTAGAACATCGAATGCAGAATTCAGAATTTAGAATGCAGTATACAGAATACTGAATATAGAATATAGAACATGAAATGCAGAACACAGAATTTAGAATATAGAATACAGAATACTGACTATAGAATTAAAATAATGAATGTAGAAAACAGGATATAGAATATAAATTACGGAATGCAGAAAATAGTATACAGAGTATAGACTATCGAACACAGAATATAGAATATGGAAAACAGTATACAGAACCCATGATATAGAAAAAGGAATGCAGAACACAGAATTTAGAATATAGAATACAGAATACTGCATTTAGAATTTAGAATATTGAATGTAGAAAACAGAATATAGAATATAAAATACGGAATGCAGAATATAGGATACAGAATATAGAATATAGAACACAGAATATAGAATATGGAAAACAGAATACAGAACCTAGGATTTAGAACAAGGAATGCAGAACACAGAATTTAGAATATAGAATATAGAATACTCAAAATAGAATATAGAACATGGAATGCAGAACACAGAATTTACAATATAGAAAACAGAATAGTGAATATAGAATTTAGCATTTAGAATATAGAACACAGAAAATACAATATAGAATACGGAATGCAAAATATATAATGTAGAATATAGAATGAATAACACACAATATAGGATATAGAATAGAGAATACAGAACCCAGAATTTAGAACATGGAATGCAGAACACAGAATTAAAAATATTGAACACATAATACTGAATATAAAATTTAGAATTTACAATGTAGAACCCAGAATATAGAATATGGAATACGGAAAGCAGAATTTTGTATTTGGAATAAAGAATGTAGAAAAAAAATATTGAACATATAAAAGAGAATATAGAATCCTGAATTTAGAAATGCAATGCTGAACACAGAATTTAGAATATAGAATACAGAATTCTGATTAAAGTATTTAGAATATAAAATATAGAACACAGAATATAGACTATGGAATACAGAATACTGAATATAGAATTTAGAACATGGAATGCAGAACACAGAATTTAGAATATAGAATGTAGAACACAGAATATAGAATAGAGAATAGAGAATAGAGAACCGAGAATTTAGAACATGGAATGCAGAACACAGAATTAAGTATATAGAATACAGAATACTGAATATAGGATTCAGAATATGCAATGTAGAACACAGAATATAGAATATAGAAAAACGAATGCAGATTATAGAATGTAGAATACAGATTGAAGAACAGAAAATATAGAATATATAAAAGAGCATATACAACCTAGAATTTACTAATGAAATGCAGAACACAGAATTTAGAATATAGAATACAGAATACTGAATATAGAATTAAGAATATAGAATGTAGAACACAGAACATAGAATATAGAATACAGAATGCAGAATATGGAATACAAAATATATAATACAGAACACAGAATATAGAATATGGAAAACAGAATACAGAACCCATAATATAGAACAAGGAATGCAGAACACAGAATTTAGAATATAGAATACAGAATACTGAAAAAAGAATATAGAACATGGAATGCAGAACACAGAATTTACAATATAGAAAACAGAATACTGAATATAGAATTTAGCATTTAGAATTTAGAACACAGAATACAGAATATAGAATACTCAAAATAGAATATAGAACATGGAATGCAGAACACAGGGTTTACAATATAGAAAACAGAATACTGAATATAAAATTTAGAATTTAGAATGTAGAACACAGAATATAGAATATGGAATACGGAATGCAGAATTTTGTATTTGAATAAAGAATAAAGAACACTAAATATAGAATATATAAAAGAGAATATAGAATCCTGAATTTAGAAATGGAATGCTGAACTCAGAATTTAGAATATAGAATACAGAATTCTGAGTATAGAATTTAGAATATAGAATGTAGAACACAGAATATAGAATACAGAATACGGAATGCAGAATATAGAACACAGAATATAGAATTTAGAACAAAGTATATAGAATATGGATAACAAAATACAGAACCCAGAATTTTGAACATGGATTGCAGAAACAGAATTTAGAATATAGAATACAGAATACTGAATATAGAATTTAGAATATAGAATGTAGAACAAGGAATATAGAATATGGAATATAGAATACCTAATATACAATTTAGAACAAGGAATGCAGAACACAGAATTTAGAATACAGAATATAGAATACTGAAAATTGAATATAGAATATGGAATGAAGAACGCAAAATTTACATTATAGAAAAAAGGATACTGAATATACATTTTAGAATATTGAATGTAGAACACAGGATACAGAATATAGAATACGGAATGCAAAATATATTATGTAGAGTATAGAAATAAGAACACACAATAAAGGATATAGAATAGAGAATAGAGAAACAAGAATTTAGATTATGAAATGCAGAACACAGAATTTAGAATATAGAATACAGAATACTGAATATAAAATTAAGAATATTGAATTTAGAACACTGAATATAGAATATAGAATACGGAATGCAGAATATAGAATACTGAATATAGAATATAGAACACAGAATATAGAATATGGAAAACAGAATACAGAAAACAGAATTTAGAACACGGAATGCAGAACACAGAATATAGAATATAGGATTAAGAATACTAAATATAGAATTTAGAACATCGAATGCAGTACACAAAGTTTAGAATACAGAATATAGAATCCTAAATATAGAATATAGAACATGGAATGCAGAACACAGAATTTAGTATATAGAATTCAGAATACAGAATATAGGATTTAGAATATAGAATGTACAACACAGAATATAGAATATAGAATACGGAATGCAGAATATAGAATGTAGAATATAGAAAGAAGAACACAAAATATAGAATATATAAAAGAGAACATAGAACCTAGAATAAAGTAATGGAATGCAGAACACTGAATTAAGTATATAGAATACAGAATACTGAATATACAATTTAGAAAAGAGAATGTAGAACACAAATATAGAATATAGAATACGGAATGCAGATTATAGGATGTAGAATATAGAATGAAGAACACAAATTTAAGAATATATAAAAGATAATATAGAAACTAGAATTTAGTAATGAAATGCAGAACACAGAATTTAGAATATAGGATACAGAATACTGAATATAGAATTAAGAATATAGAATGTAGAACACAGAATATACGATATAGAATACTCAAAATAGAATATAGAACATGGAATACAGAACACAGTGTTTACAATATAGAAAACAGAATACTGAATATAGAACTTAGAACATAGATTGCAGAACACAGAATTTAGAATATAGAATACTCAAAATAGTATATGGAACATGGAATGCAGAACACAGGGTTTACAATATAGAAAACAGAATGCTGAATATAGAATTTAGCATTTAGAATTTAGAACACAGAATACAGAATATAGAATACAGAAAGCAAAATATATAATGTAGAGTACAGAATAAATAACACACAATATAGGATATAGAATAGAGAATACAGAAACCAAAATTTAGAACATGGAATGCAGAACACAGAATTAAAAATATTGAACACATAATACTGAATATAAAATTTACAATTTACAATGTAGAACCCAGAATATAGAATATGGAATACGGAATGCAGAATTTTGTATTTGAATTAAGAATGAAGAACTCAAAATATAGAATATATAAAAGAGAATATAGAATCCTGAATTTAGAAATGGAATGCTGAACTCAGAATTTAGAATATAGAATACAGAATTCTGAGTATAGAATTTAGAATATAGAATGTAGAACACAGAATACAGAATATAGAATACGGAATGCAGAATATAGAATACAGAATATAGAATGTAGAACACAGCATATAGAAGATGGAAAACAGAATACAGAACCCAGAATTTAGAACATTGAATGCAGAACACAGAATTTAGAATATACAATACAGAATACTGAATATAGAAATTAGAACATCGAATGCAGAATTCAGAATTTGGAATGCAGTATACAGAATACTGAATATAGAATATAGAACATGAAATGCAGAACACAGAATTTAGAATATAGAATACAGAATACTGAATATAGAATTAAAATAATGAATGTAGAAAACAGAATATAGAATATAAAATACGGAATGCAGAATATAGAATACAGAGTATAGACTATCGAACACAGAATATAGAATATGGAAAACAGAATACAGAACCCATAATATAGAACAAGGAATGCAGAACACAGAATTTAGAATATAGAATACAGAATACTGCATTTAGAATTTAGAATATTGAATGTAGAAAACAGAATATAGAATATAAAATACGGAATGCAGAATATAGAATACAGAATATAGAATATAGAACACAGAATATAGAATATGGAAAGCAGAATACAGAACCTAGGATTTAGAACAAGGAATGCAGAACACAGAATTTAGAATATAGAATATAGAATACTCAAAATAGAATATAGAACATGGAATGCAGAACACAGAATTTACAATATAGAAAACAGAATAGTGAATATAGAATTTAGCATTTAGAATATAGAACACAGAAAATACAATATAGAATACGGAATGCAAAATATATAATGTAGAATATAGAATGAATAACACACAATATAGGATATAGAATAGAGAATACAGAACCCAGAATTTAGAACATGGAATGCAGAACACAGAATTAAAAATATTGAACACATAATACTGAATATAAAATTTAGAATTTACAATGTAGAACCCAGAATATAGAATATGGAATACGGAAAGCAGAATTTTGTATTTGGAATAAAGAATGAAGAAAAAAAATATTGAACATATAAAAGAGAATATAGAATCCTGAATTTAGAAATGCAATGCTGAACACAGAATTTAGAATATAGAATACAGAATTCTGATTAAAGTATTTAGAATATAAAATATAGAACACAGAATATAGACTATGGAATACAGAATACTGAATATAGAATTTAGAACATGGAATGCAGAACACAGAATTTAGAATATAGAATGTAGAACACAGAATATAGAATAGAGAATAGAGAATAGAGAACCGAGAATTTAGAACATGGAATGCAGAACACAGAATTAAGTATATAGAATACAGAATACTGAATATAGAATTTAGAATATGCAATGTAGAACACAGAATATAGAATATAGAAAAACGAATGCAGATTATAGAATGTAGAATACAGATTGAAGAACAGAAAATATAGAATATATAAAAGAGCATATACAACCTAGAATTTACTAATGAAATGCAGAACACAGAATTTAGAATAAAGAATACAGAATACTGAATATAGAATTAAGAATATAGAATGTAGAACACAGAACATAGAATATAGAATACAGAATGCAGAATATGGAATACAAAATATATAATACAGAACACAGAATATAGAATATGGAAAACAGAATACAGAACCCATAATATAGAACAAGGAATGCAGAACACAGAATTTAGAATATAGAATACAGAATACTGAAAAAAGAATATAGAACATGGAATGCAGAACACAGAATTTACAATATAGAAAACAGAATACTGAATATAGAATTTAGCATTTAGAATTTAGAACACAGAATACAGAATATAGAATACTCAAAATAGAATATAGAACATGGAATGCAGAACACAGGGTTTACAATATAGAAAACAGAATACTGAATATAAAATTTAGAATTTAGAATGTAGAACACAGAATATAGAATATGGAATACGGAATGCAGAATTTTGTATTTGAATAAAGAATAAAGAACACTAAATATAGAATATATAAAAGAGAATATAGAATCCTGAATTTAGAAATGGAATGCTGAACTCAGAATTTAGAATATAGAATACAGAATTCTGAGTATAGAATTTAGAATATAGAATGTAGAACACAGAATATAGAATACAGAATACGGAATGCAGAATATAGAACACAGAATATAGAATTTAGAACAAAGTATATAGAATATGGATAACAAAATACAGAACCCAGAATTTTGAACATGGATTGCAGAAACAGAATTTAGAATATAGAATACAGAATACTGAATATAGAATTTAGAATATAGAATGTAGAACAAGGAATATAGAATATGGAATATAGAATACCTAATATACAATTTAGAACATGGAATGCAGAACACAGAATTTAGAATATAGAATATAGAATACTGAAAATTGAATATAGAATATGGAATGAAGAACGCAAAATTTACATTATAGAAAAAAGGATACTGAATATAGATTTTAGAATATTGAATGTAGAACACAGGATACAGAATATAGAATACGGAATGCAAAATATATTATGTAGAGTATAGAAATAAGAACACACAATAAAGGATATAGAATAGAGAATAGAGAAACAAGAATTTAGATTATGAAATGCAGAACACAGAATTTAGAATATAGAATACAGAATACTGAATATAAAATTAAGAATATTGAATTTAGAACACTGAATATAGAATATAGAATACGGAATGCAGAATATAGAATACTGAATATAGAATATAGAACACAGAATATAGAATATGGAAAACAGAATACAGAAACCAGAATTTAGAACACGGAATGCAGAACACAGAATATAGAATATAGGATTAAGAATACTAAATATAGAATTTAGAACATCGAATGCAGTACACAAAGTTTAGAATACAGAATATAGAATCCTAAATATAGAATATAGAACATGGAATGCAGAACACAGAATTTAGTATATAGAATACAGAATACAGAATATAGGATTTAGAATATAGAATGTAGAACACAGAATATAGAATATAGAATACGGAATGCAGAATATAGAATGTAGAATATAGAAAGAAGAACACAAAATATAGAATATATAAAAGAGAACATAGAACCTAGAATAAAGTAATGGAATGCAGAACACTGAATTAAGTATATAGAATACAGAATACTGAATATACAATTTAGAAAAGAGAATGTAGAACACAAATATAGAATATAGAATACGGAATGCAGATTATAGGATGTAGAATATAGAATGAAGAACACAAATTTAAGAATATATAAAAGATAATATAGAACCTAGAATTTAGTAATGAAATGCAGAACACAGAATTTAGAATATAGGATACAGAATACTGAATATAGAATTAAGAATATAGAATGTAGAACACAGAATATACGATATAGAATACTCAAAATAGAATATAGAACATGGAATACAGAACACAGTGTTTACAATATAGGAAACAGAATACTGAATATAGAACTTAGAACATAGATTGCAGAACACAGAATTTAGAATATAGAATACTCAGAATAGTATATGGAACATGGAATGCAGAACATAGGGTTTACAATATAGAAAACAGAATGCTGAATATAGAATTTAGCATTTAGAATTTAGAACACAGAATACAGAATATAGAATACAGAAAGCAAAATATATAATGTAGAGTACAGAATAAATAACACACAATATAGGATATAGAATAGAGAATACAGAAACCAAAATTTAGAACATGGAATGCAGAACACAGAATTAAAAATATTGAACACATAATACTGAATATAAAATTTACAATTTACAATGTAGAACCCAGAATATAGAATATGGAATACGGAATGCAGAATTTTGTATTTGAATTAAGAATGAAGAACTCAAAATATAGAATATATAAAAGAGAATATAGAATCCTGAATTTAGAAATGGAATGCTGAACTCAGAATTTAGAATATAGAATACAGAATTCTGAGTATAGAATTTAGAATATAGAATGTAGAACACAGAATACAGAATATAGAATACGGAATGCAGAATATAGAATACAGAATATAGAATGTAGAACACAGCATATAGAAGATGGAAAACAGAATACAGAACCCAGAATTTAGAACATTGAATGCAGAACACAGAATTTAGAATATACAATACAGAATACTGAATATAGAAATTAGAACATCGAATGCAGAATTCAGAATTTGGAATGCAGTATACAGAATACTGAATATAGAATATAGAACATGAAATGCAGAACACAGAATTTAGAATATAGAATACAGAATACTGAATATAGAATTAAAATAATGAATGTAGAAAACAGAATATAGAATATAAAATACGGAATGCAGAATATAGAATACAGAGTATAGACTATCGAACACAGAATATAGAATATGGAAAACAGAATACAGAACCCATAATATAGAAGAAGGAATGCAGAACACAGAATTTAGAATATAGAATACAGAATACTGCATTTAGAATTTAGAATATTGAATGTAGAAAACAGAATATAGAATATAAAATACGGAATGCAGAATATAGAATACAGAATATAGAATATAGAACACAGAATATAGAATATGGAAAGCAGAATACAGAACCTAGGATTTAGAACAAGGAATGCAGAACACAGAATTTAGAATATAGAATATAGAATACTCAAAATAGAATATAGAACATGGAATGCAGAACACAGAATTTACAATATAGAAAACAGAATAGTGAATATAGAATTTAGCATTTAGAATATAGAACACAGAAAATACAATATAGAATACGGAATGCAAAATATATAATTTAGAATATAGAATGAATAACACACAATATAGGATATAGAATAGAGAATACAGAACCCAGAATTTAGAACATGGAATGCAGAACACAGAATTAAAAATATTGAACACATAATACTGAATATAAAATTTAGAATTTACAATGTAGAACCCAGAATATAGAATATGGAATACGGAAAGCAGAATTTTGTATTTGGAATAAAGAATGAAGAAAAAAAATATTGAACATATAAAAGAGAATATAGAATCCTGAATTTAGAAATGCAATGCTGAACACAGAATTTAGAATATAGAATACAGAATTCTGATTAAAGTATTTAGAATATAAAATATAGAACACAGAATATAGACTATGGAATACAGAATACTGAATATAGAATTTAGAACATGGAATGCAGAACACAGAATTTAGAATATAGAATGTAGAACACAGAATATAGAATAGAGAATAGAGAATAGAGAACCGAGAATTTAGAACATGGAATGCAGAACACAGAATTAAGTATATAGAATACAGAATACTGAATATAGAATTTAGAATATGCAATGTAGAACACAGAATATAGAATATAGAAAAACGAATGCAGATTATAGAATGTAGAATACAGATTGAAGAACAGAAAATATAGAATATATAAAAGAGCATATACAACCTAGAATTTACTAATGAAATGCAGAACACAGAATTTAGAATAAAGAATACAGAATACTGAATATAGAATTAAGAATATAGAATGTAGAACACAGAACATAGAATATAGAATACAGAATGCAGAATATGGAATACAAAATATATAATACAGAACACAGAATATAGAATATGGAAAACAGAATACAGAACCCATAATATAGAACAAGGAATGCAGAACACAGAATTTAGAATATAGAATACAGAATACTGAAAAAAGAATATAGAACATGGAATGCAGAACACAGAATTTACAATATAGAAAACAGAATACTGAATATAGAATTTAGCATTTAGAATTTAGAACACAGAATACAGAATATAGAATACTCAAAATAGAATATAGAACATGGAATGCAGAACACAGGGTTTACAATATAGAAAACAGAATACTGAATATAAAATTTAGAATTTAGAATGTAGAACACAGAATATAGAATATGGAATACGGAATGCAGAATTTTGTATTTGAATAAAGAATAAAGAACACTAAATATAGAATATATAAAAGAGAATATAGAATCCTGAATTTAGAAATGGAATGCTGAACTCAGAATTTAGAATATAGAATACAGAATTCTGAGTATAGAATTTAGAATATAGAATGTAGAACACAGAATATAGAATACAGAATACGGAATGCAGAATATAGAACACAGAATATAGAATTTAGAACAAAGTATATAGAATATGGATAACAAAATACAGAACCCAGAATTTTGAACATGGATTGCAGAAACAGAATTTAGAATATAGAATACAGAATACTGAATATAGAATTTAGAATATAGAATGTAGAACAAGGAATATAGAATATGGAATATAGAATACCTAATATACAATTTAGAACATGGAATGCAGAACACAGAATTTAGAATATAGAATATAGAATACTGAAAATTGAATATAGAATATGGAATGAAGAACGCAAAATTTACATTATAGAAAAAAGGATACTGAATATACATTTTAGAATATTGAATGTAGAACACAGGATACAGAATATAGAATACGGAATGCAAAATATATTATGTAGAGTATAGAAATAAGAACACACAATAAAGGATATAGAATAGAGAATAGAGAAACAAGAATTTAGATTATGAAATGCAGAACACAGAATTTAGAATATAGAATACAGAATACTGAATATAAAATTAAGAATATTGAATTTAGAACACTGAATATAGAATATAGAATACGGAATGCAGAATATAGAATACTGAATATAGAATATAGAACACAGAATATAGAATATGGAAAACAGAATACAGAAACCAGAATTTAGAACACGGAATGCAGAACACAGAATATAGAATATAGGATTAAGAATACTAAATATAGAATTTAGAACATCGAATGCAGTACACAAAGTTTAGAATACAGAATATAGAATCCTAAATATAGAATATAGAACATGGAATGCAGAACACAGAATTTAGTATATAGAATACAGAATACAGAATATAGGATTTAGAATATAGAATGTAGAACACAGAATATAGAATATAGAATACGGAATGCAGAATATAGAATGTAGAATATAGAAAGAAGAACACAAAATATAGAATATATAAAAGAGAACATAGAACCTAGAATAAAGTAATGGAATGCAGAACACTGAATTAAGTATATAGAATACAGAATACTGAATATACAATTTAGAAAAGAGAATGTAGAACACAAATATAGAATATAGAATACGGAATGCAGATTATAGGATGTAGAATATAGAATGAAGAACACAAATTTAAGAATATATAAAAGATAATATAGAACCTAGAATTTAGTAATGAAATGCAGAACACAGAATTTAGAATATAGGATACAGAATACTGAATATAGAATTAAGAATATAGAATGTAGAACACAGAATATACGATATAGAATACTCAAAATAGAATATAGAACATGGAATACAGAACACAGTGTTTACAATATAGGAAACAGAATACTGAATATAGAACTTAGAACATAGATTGCAGAACACAGAATTTAGAATATAGAATACTCAGAATAGTATATGGAACATGGAATGCAGAACATAGGGTTTACAATATAGAAAACAGAATGCTGAATATAGAATTTAGCATTTAGAATTTAGAACACAGAATACAGAATATAGAATACAGAAAGCAAAATATATAATGTAGAGTACAGAATAAATAACACACAATATAGGATATAGAATAGAGAATACAGAAACCAAAATTTAGAACATGGAATACAGAACACAGAATTTAGAATATAGAATACAGAATACTGAATATAAAATTTAGAATTTAGAATGAAGAACACAGAATATAGAATATGGAATACGGAATGCAGAAGTTTGTATTTGAATTAAGAATGAAGAACTCAAAATATAGAATATATAAAAGAGAATATAGAATCCTGAATTTAGAAATGGAATGCTGAACTCAGAATTTAGAATATAGAATACAGAATTCTGAGTATAGAATTTAGAATATAGAATGTAGAACACAGAATACAGAATATAGAATACGGAATGCAGAATATAGAATACAGAATATAGAATGTAGAACACAGCATATAGAAGATGGAAAACAGAATACAGAACCCAGAATTTAGAACATTGAATGCAGAACACAGAATTTAGAATATACAATACAGAATACTGAATATAGAAATTAGAACATCGAATGCAGAATTCAGAATTTGGAATGCAGTATACAGAATACTGAATATAGAATATAGAACATGAAATGCAGAACACAGAATTTAGAATATAGAATACAGAATACTGAATATAGAATTAAAATAATGAATGTAGAAAACAGAATATAGAATATAAAATACGGAATGCAGAATATAGAATACAGAGTATAGACTATCGAACACAGAATATAGAATATGGAAAACAGAATACAGAACCCATAATATAGAAGAAGGAATGCAGAACACAGAATTTAGAATATAGAATACAGAATACTGCATTTAGAATTTAGAATATTGAATGTAGAAAACAGAATATAGAATATAAAATACGGAATGCAGAATATAGAATACAGAATATAGAATATAGAACACAGAATATAGAATATGGAAAGCAGAATACAGAACCTAGGATTTAGAACAAGGAATGCAGAACACAGAATTTAGAATATAGAATATAGAATACTCAAAATAGAATATAGAACATGGAATGCAGAACACAGAATTTACAATATAGAAAACAGAATAGTGAATATAGAATTTAGCATTTAGAATATAGAACACAGAAAATACAATATAGAATACGGAATGCAAAATATATAATGTAGAATATAGAATGAATAACACACAATATAGGATATAGAATAGAGAATACAGAACCCAGAATTTAGAACATGGAATGCAGAACACAGAATTAAAAATATTGAACACATAATACTGAATATAAAATTTAGAATTTACAATGTAGAACCCAGAATATAGAATATGGAATACGGAAAGCAGAATTTTGTATTTGGAATAAAGAATGAAGAAAAAAAATATTGAACATATAAAAGAGAATATAGAATCCTGAATTTAGAAATGCAATGCTGAACACAGAATTTAGAATATAGAATACAGAATTCTGATTAAAGTATTTAGAATATAAAATATAGAACACAGAATATAGACTATGGAATACAGAATACTGAATATAGAATTTAGAACATGGAATGCAGAACACAGAATTTAGAATATAGAATGTAGAACACAGAATAGAGAATAGAGAATAGAGAACCGAGAATTTAGAACATGGAATGCAGAACACAGAATTAAGTATATAGAATACAGAATACTGAATATAGAATTTAGAATATGCAATGTAGAACACAGAATATAGAATATAGAAAAACGAATGCAGATTATAGAATGTAGAATACAGATTGAAGAACAGAAAATATAGAATATATAAAAGAGCATATACAACCTAGAATTTACTAATGAAATGCAGAACACAGAATTTAGAATAAAGAATACAGAATACTGAATATAGAATTAAGAATATAGAATGTAGAACACAGAACATAGAATATAGAATACAGAATGCAGAATATGGAATACAAAATATATAATACAGAACACAGAATATAGAATATGGAAAACAGAATACAGAACCCATAATATAGAACAAGGAATGCAGAACACAGAATTTAGAATATAGAATACAGAATACTGAAAAAAGAATATAGAACATGGAATGCAGAACACAGAATTTACAATATAGAAAACAGAATACTGAATATAGAATTTAGCATTTAGAATTTAGAACACAGAATACAGAATATAGAATACTCAAAATAGAATATAGAACATGGAATGCAGAACACAGGGTTTACAATATAGAAAACAGAATACTGAATATAAAATTTAGAATTTAGAATGTAGAACACAGAATATAGAATATGGAATACGGAATGCAGAATTTTGTATTTGAATAAAGAATAAAGAACACTAAATATAGAATATATAAAAGAGAATATAGAATCCTGAATTTAGAAATGGAATGCTGAACTCAGAATTTAGAATATAGAATACAGAATTCTGAGTATAGAATTTAGAATATAGAATGTAGAACACAGAATATAGAATACAGAATACGGAATGCAGAATATAGAACACAGAATATAGAATTTAGAACAAAGTATATAGAATATGGATAACAAAATACAGAACCCAGAATTTTGAACATGGATTGCAGAAACAGAATTTAGAATATAGAATACAGAATACTGAATATAGAATTTAGAATATAGAATGTAGAACAAGGAATATAGAATATGGAATATAGAATACCTAATATACAATTTAGAACATGGAATGCAGAACACAGAATTTAGAATATAGAATATAGAATACTGAAAATTGAATATAGAATATGGAATGAAGAACGCAAAATTTACATTATAGAAAAAAGGATACTGAATATAGATTTTAGAATATTGAATGTAGAACACAGGATACAGAATATAGAATACGGAATGCAAAATATATTATGTAGAGTATAGAAATAAGAACACACAATAAAGGATATAGAATAGAGAATAGAGAAACAAGAATTTAGATTATGAAATGCAGAACACAGAATTTAGAATATAGAATACAGAATACTGAATATAAAATTAAGAATATTGAATTTAGAACACTGAATATAGAATATAGAATACGGAATGCAGAATATAGAATACTGAATATAGAATATAGAACACAGAATATAGAATATGGAAAACAGAATACAGAAACCAGAATTTAGAACACGGAATGCAGAACACAGAATATAGAATATAGGATTAAGAATACTAAATATAGAATTTAGAACATCGAATGCAGTACACAAAGTTTAGAATACAGAATATAGAATCCTAAATATAGAATATAGAACATGGAATGCAGAACACAGAATTTAGTATATAGAATACAGAATACAGAATATAGGATTTAGAATATAGAATGTAGAACACAGAATATAGAATATAGAATACGGAATGCAGAATATAGAATGTAGAATATAGAAAGAAGAACACAAAATATAGAATATATAAAAGAGAACATAGAACCTAGAATAAAGTAATGGAATGCAGAACACTGAATTAAGTATATAGAATACAGAATACTGAATATACAATTTAGAAAAGAGAATGTAGAACACAAATATAGAATATAGAATACGGAATGCAGATTATAGGATGTAGAATATAGAATGAAGAACACAAATTTAAGAATATATAAAAGATAATATAGAACCTAGAATTTAGTAATGAAATGCAGAACACAGAATTTAGAATATAGGATACAGAATACTGAATATAGAATTAAGAATATAGAATGTAGAACACAGAATATACGATATAGAATACTCAAAATAGAATATAGAACATGGAATACAGAACACAGTGTTTACAATATAGGAAACAGAATACTGAATATAGAACTTAGAACATAGATTGCAGAACACAGAATTTAGAATATAGAATACTCAGAATAGTATATGGAACATGGAATGCAGAACATAGGGTTTACAATATAGAAAACAGAATGCTGAATATAGAATTTAGCATTTAGAATTTAGAACACAGAATACAGAATATAGAATACAGAAAGCAAAATATATAATGTAGAGTACAGAATAAATAACACACAATATAGGATATAGAATAGAGAATACAGAAACCAAAATTTAGAACATGGAATACAGAACACAGAATTTAGAATATAGAATACAGAATACTGAATATAAAATTTAGAATTTAGAATGAAGAACACAGAATATAGAATATGGAATACGGAATGCAGAAGTTTGTATTTGAATTAAGAATGAAGAACTCAAAATATAGAATATATAAAAGAGAATATAGAATCCTGAATTTAGAAATGGAATGCTGAACTCAGAATTTAGAATATAGAATACAGAATTCTGAGTATAGAATTTAGAATATAGAATGTAGAACACAGAATACAGAATATAGAATACGGAATGCAGAATATAGAATACAGAATATAGAATGTAGAACACAGCATATAGAAGATGGAAAACAGAATACAGAACCCAGAATTTAGAACATTGAATGCAGAACACAGAATTTAGAATATACAATACAGAATACTGAATATAGAAATTAGAACATCGAATGCAGAATTCAGAATTTGGAATGCAGTATACAGAATACTGAATATAGAATATAGAACATGAAATGCAGAACACAGAATTTAGAATATAGAATACAGAATACTGAATATAGAATTAAAATAATGAATGTAGAAAACAGAATATAGAATATAAAATACGGAATGCAGAATATAGAATACAGAGTATAGACTATCGAACACAGAATATAGAATATGGAAAACAGAATACAGAACCCATAATATAGAAGAAGGAATGCAGAACACAGAATTTAGAATATAGAATACAGAATACTGCATTTAGAATTTAGAATATTGAATGTAGAAAACAGAATATAGAATATAAAATACGGAATGCAGAATATAGAATACAGAATATAGAATATAGAACACAGAATATAGAATATGGAAAGCAGAATACAGAACCTAGGATTTAGAACAAGGAATGCAGAACACAGAATTTAGAATATAGAATATAGAATACTCAAAATAGAATATAGAACATGGAATGCAGAACACAGAATTTACAATATAGAAAACAGAATAGTGAATATAGAATTTAGCATTTAGAATATAGAACACAGAAAATACAATATAGAATACGGAATGCAAAATATATAATGTAGAATATAGAATGAATAACACACAATATAGGATATAGAATAGAGAATACAGAACCCAGAATTTAGAACATGGAATGCAGAACACAGAATTAAAAATATTGAACACATAATACTGAATATAAAATTTAGAATTTACAATGTAGAACCCAGAATATAGAATATGGAATACGGAAAGCAGAATTTTGTATTTGGAATAAAGAATGAAGAAAAAAAATATTGAACATATAAAAGAGAATATAGAATCCTGAATTTAGAAATGCAATGCTGAACACAGAATTTAGAATATAGAATACAGAATTCTGATTAAAGTATTTAGAATATAAAATATAGAACACAGAATATAGACTATGGAATACAGAATACTGAATATAGAATTTAGAACATGGAATGCAGAACACAGAATTTAGAATATAGAATGTAGAACACAGAATAGAGAATAGAGAATAGAGAACCGAGAATTTAGAACATGGAATGCAGAACACAGAATTAAGTATATAGAATACAGAATACTGAATATAGAATTTAGAATATGCAATGTAGAACACAGAATATAGAATATAGAAAAACGAATGCAGATTATAGAATGTAGAATACAGATTGAAGAACAGAAAATATAGAATATATAAAAGAGCATATACAACCTAGAATTTACTAATGAAATGCAGAACACAGAATTTAGAATAAAGAATACAGAATACTGAATATAGAATTAAGAATATAGAATGTAGAACACAGAACATAGAATATAGAATACAGAATGCAGAATATGGAATACAAAATATATAATACAGAACACAGAATATAGAATATGGAAAACAGAATACAGAACCCATAATATAGAACAAGGAATGCAGAACACAGAATTTAGAATATAGAATACAGAATACTGAAAAAAGAATATAGAACATGGAATGCAGAACACAGAATTTACAATATAGAAAACAGAATACTGAATATAGAATTTAGCATTTAGAATTTAGAACACAGAATACAGAATATAGAATACTCAAAATAGAATATAGAACATGGAATGCAGAACACAGGGTTTACAATATAGAAAACAGAATACTGAATATAAAATTTAGAATTTAGAATGTAGAACACAGAATATAGAATATGGAATACGGAATGCAGAATTTTGTATTTGAATAAAGAATAAAGAACACTAAATATAGAATATATAAAAGAGAATATAGAATCCTGAATTTAGAAATGGAATGCTGAACTCAGAATTTAGAATATAGAATACAGAATTCTGAGTATAGAATTTAGAATATAGAATGTAGAACACAGAATATAGAATACAGAATACGGAATGCAGAATATAGAACACAGAATATAGAATTTAGAACAAAGTATATAGAATATGGATAACAAAATACAGAACCCAGAATTTTGAACATGGATTGCAGAAACAGAATTTAGAATATAGAATACAGAATACTGAATATAGAATTTAGAATATAGAATGTAGAACAAGGAATATAGAATATGGAATATAGAATACCTAATATACAATTTAGAACATGGAATGCAGAACACAGAATTTAGAATATAGAATATAGAATACTGAAAATTGAATATAGAATATGGAATGAAGAACGCAAAATTTACATTATAGAAAAAAGGATACTGAATATAGATTTTAGAATATTGAATGTAGAACACAGGATACAGAATATAGAATACGGAATGCAAAATATATTATGTAGAGTATAGAAATAAGAACACACAATAAAGGATATAGAATAGAGAATAGAGAAACAAGAATTTAGATTATGAAATGCAGAACACAGAATTTAGAATATAGAATACAGAATACTGAATATAAAATTAAGAATATTGAATTTAGAACACTGAATATAGAATATAGAATACGGAATGCAGAATATAGAATACTGAATATAGAATATAGAACACAGAATATAGAATATGGAAAACAGAATACAGAAACCAGAATTTAGAACACGGAATGCAGAACACAGAATATAGAATATAGGATTAAGAATACTAAATATAGAATTTAGAACATCGAATGCAGTACACAAAGTTTAGAATACAGAATATAGAATCCTAAATATAGAATATAGAACATGGAATGCAGAACACAGAATTTAGTATATAGAATACAGAATACAGAATATAGGATTTAGAATATAGAATGTAGAACACAGAATATAGAATATAGAATACGGAATGCAGAATATAGAATGTAGAATATAGAAAGAAGAACACAAAATATAGAATATATAAAAGAGAACATAGAACCTAGAATAAAGTAATGGAATGCAGAACACTGAATTAAGTATATAGAATACAGAATACTGAATATACAATTTAGAAAAGAGAATGTAGAACACAAATATAGAATATAGAATACGGAATGCAGATTATAGGATGTAGAATATAGAATGAAGAACACAAATTTAAGAATATATAAAAGATAATATAGAACCTAGAATTTAGTAATGAAATGCAGAACACAGAATTTAGAATATAGGATACAGAATACTGAATATAGAATTAAGAATATAGAATGTAGAACACAGAATATACGATATAGAATACTCAAAATAGAATATAGAACATGGAATACAGAACACAGTGTTTACAATATAGGAAACAGAATACTGAATATAGAACTTAGAACATAGATTGCAGAACACAGAATTTAGAATATAGAATACTCAGAATAGTATATGGAACATGGAATGCAGAACATAGGGTTTACAATATAGAAAACAGAATGCTGAATATAGAATTTAGCATTTAGAATTTAGAACACAGAATACAGAATATAGAATACAGAAAGCAAAATATATAATGTAGAGTACAGAATAAATAACACACAATATAGGATATAGAATAGAGAATACAGAAACCAAAATTTAGAACATGGAATGCAGAACACAGAATTAAAAATATTGAACACATAATACTGAATATAAAATTTACAATTTACAATGTAGAACCCAGAATATAGAATATGGAATACGGAATGCAGAATTTTGTATTTGAATTAAGAATGAAGAACTCAAAATATAGAATATATAAAAGAGAATATAGAATCCTGAATTTAGAAATGGAATGCTGAACTCAGAATTTAGAATATAGAATACAGAATTCTGAGTATAGAATTTAGAATATAGAATGTAGAACACAGAATACAGAATATAGAATACGGAATGCAGAATATAGAATACAGAATATAGAATGTAGAACACAGCATATAGAAGATGGAAAACAGAATACAGAACCCAGAATTTAGAACATTGAATGCAGAACACAGAATTTAGAATATACAATACAGAATACTGAATATAGAAATTAGAACATCGAATGCAGAATTCAGAATTTGGAATGCAGTATACAGAATACTGAATATAGAATATAGAACATGAAATGCAGAACACAGAATTTAGAATATAGAATACAGAATACTGAATATAGAATTAAAATAATGAATGTAGAAAACAGAATATAGAATATAAAATACGGAATGCAGAATATAGAATACAGAGTATAGACTATCGAACACAGAATATAGAATATGGAAAACAGAATACAGAACCCATAATATAGAAGAAGGAATGCAGAACACAGAATTTAGAATATAGAATACAGAATACTGCATTTAGAATTTAGAATATTGAATGTAGAAAACAGAATATAGAATATAAAATACGGAATGCAGAATATAGAATACAGAATATAGAATATAGAACACAGAATATAGAATATGGAAAGCAGAATACAGAACCTAGGATTTAGAACAAGGAATGCAGAACACAGAATTTAGAATATAGAATATAGAATACTCAAAATAGAATATAGAACATGGAATGCAGAACACAGAATTTACAATATAGAAAACAGAATAGTGAATATAGAATTTAGCATTTAGAATATAGAACACAGAAAATACAATATAGAATACGGAATGCAAAATATATAATGTAGAATATAGAATGAATAACACACAATATAGGATATAGAATAGAGAATACAGAACCCAGAATTTAGAACATGGAATGCAGAACACAGAATTAAAAATATTGAACACATAATACTGAATATAAAATTTAGAATTTACAATGTAGAACCCAGAATATAGAATATGGAATACGGAAAGCAGAATTTTGTATTTGGAATAAAGAATGAAGAAAAAAAATATTGAACATATAAAAGAGAATATAGAATCCTGAATTTAGAAATGCAATGCTGAACACAGAATTTAGAATATAGAATACAGAATTCTGATTAAAGTATTTAGAATATAAAATATAGAACACAGAATATAGACTATGGAATACAGAATACTGAATATAGAATTTAGAACATGGAATGCAGAACACAGAATTTAGAATATAGAATGTAGAACACAGAATATAGAATAGAGAATAGAGAATAGAGAACCGAGAATTTAGAACATGGAATGCAGAACACAGAATTAAGTATATAGAATACAGAATACTGAATATAGAATTTAGAATATGCAATGTAGAACACAGAATATAGAATATAGAAAAACGAATGCAGATTATAGAATGTAGAATACAGATTGAAGAACAGAAAATATAGAATATATAAAAGAGCATATACAACCTAGAATTTACTAATGAAATGCAGAACACAGAATTTAGAATAAAGAATACAGAATACTGAATATAGAATTAAGAATATAGAATGTAGAACACAGAACATAGAATATAGAATACAGAATGCAGAATATGGAATACAAAATATATAATACAGAACACAGAATATAGAATATGGAAAACAGAATACAGAACCCATAATATAGAACAAGGAATGCAGAACACAGAATTTAGAATATAGAATACAGAATACTGAAAAAAGAATATAGAACATGGAATGCAGAACACAGAATTTACAATATAGAAAACAGAATACTGAATATAGAATTTAGCATTTAGAATTTAGAACACAGAATACAGAATATAGAATACTCAAAATAGAATATAGAACATGGAATGCAGAACACAGGGTTTACAATATAGAAAACAGAATACTGAATATAAAATTTAGAATTTAGAATGTAGAACACAGAATATAGAATATGGAATACGGAATGCAGAATTTTGTATTTGAATAAAGAATAAAGAACACTAAATATAGAATATATAAAAGAGAATATAGAATCCTGAATTTAGAAATGGAATGCTGAACTCAGAATTTAGAATATAGAATACAGAATTCTGAGTATAGAATTTAGAATATAGAATGTAGAACACAGAATATAGAATACAGAATACGGAATGCAGAATATAGAACACAGAATATAGAATTTAGAACAAAGTATATAGAATATGGATAACAAAATACAGAACCCAGAATTTTGAACATGGATTGCAGAAACAGAATTTAGAATATAGAATACAGAATACTGAATATAGAATTTAGAATATAGAATGTAGAACAAGGAATATAGAATATGGAATATAGAATACCTAATATACAATTTAGAACATGGAATGCAGAACACAGAATTTAGAATATAGAATATAGAATACTGAAAATTGAATATAGAATATGGAATGAAGAACGCAAAATTTACATTATAGAAAAAAGGATACTGAATATAGATTTTAGAATATTGAATGTAGAACACAGGATACAGAATATAGAATACGGAATGCAAAATATATTATGTAGAGTATAGAAATAAGAACACACAATAAAGGATATAGAATAGAGAATAGAGAAACAAGAATTTAGATTATGAAATGCAGAACACAGAATTTAGAATATAGAATACAGAATACTGAATATAAAATTAAGAATATTGAATTTAGAACACTGAATATAGAATATAGAATACGGAATGCAGAATATAGAATACTGAATATAGAATATAGAACACAGAATATAGAATATGGAAAACAGAATACAGAAACCAGAATTTAGAACACGGAATGCAGAACACAGAATATAGAATATAGGATTAAGAATACTAAATATAGAATTTAGAACATCGAATGCAGTACACAAAGTTTAGAATACAGAATATAGAATCCTAAATATAGAATATAGAACATGGAATGCAGAACACAGAATTTAGTATATAGAATACAGAATACAGAATATAGGATTTAGAATATAGAATGTAGAACACAGAATATAGAATATAGAATACGGAATGCAGAATATAGAATGTAGAATATAGAAAGAAGAACACAAAATATAGAATATATAAAAGAGAACATAGAACCTAGAATAAAGTAATGGAATGCAGAACACTGAATTAAGTATATAGAATACAGAATACTGAATATACAATTTAGAAAAGAGAATGTAGAACACAAATATAGAATATAGAATACGGAATGCAGATTATAGGATGTAGAATATAGAATGAAGAACACAAATTTAAGAATATATAAAAGATAATATAGAACCTAGAATTTAGTAATGAAATGCAGAACACAGAATTTAGAATATAGGATACAGAATACTGAATATAGAATTAAGAATATAGAATGTAGAACACAGAATATACGATATAGAATACTCAAAATAGAATATAGAACATGGAATACAGAACACAGTGTTTACAATATAGGAAACAGAATACTGAATATAGAACTTAGAACATAGATTGCAGAACACAGAATTTAGAATATAGAATACTCAGAATAGTATATGGAACATGGAATGCAGAACATAGGGTTTACAATATAGAAAACAGAATGCTGAATATAGAATTTAGCATTTAGAATTTAGAACACAGAATACAGAATATAGAATACAGAAAGCAAAATATATAATGTAGAGTACAGAATAAATAACACACAATATAGGATATAGAATAGAGAATACAGAAACCAAAATTTAGAACATGGAATACAGAACACAGAATTTAGAATATAGAATACAGAATACTGAATATAAAATTTAGAATTTAGAATGAAGAACACAGAATATAGAATATGGAATACGGAATGCAGAAGTTTGTATTTGAATTAAGAATGAAGAACTCAAAATATAGAATATATAAAAGAGAATATAGAATCCTGAATTTAGAAATGGAATGCTGAACTCAGAATTTAGAATATAGAATACAGAATTCTGAGTATAGAATTTAGAATATAGAATGTAGAACACAGAATACAGAATATAGAATACGGAATGCAGAATATAGAATACAGAATATAGAATGTAGAACACAGCATATAGAAGATGGAAAACAGAATACAGAACCCAGAATTTAGAACATTGAATGCAGAACACAGAATTTAGAATATACAATACAGAATACTGAATATAGAAATTAGAACATCGAATGCAGAATTCAGAATTTGGAATGCAGTATACAGAATACTGAATATAGAATATAGAACATGAAATGCAGAACACAGAATTTAGAATATAGAATACAGAATACTGAATATAGAATTAAAATAATGAATGTAGAAAACAGAATATAGAATATAAAATACGGAATGCAGAATATAGAATACAGAGTATAGACTATCGAACACAGAATATAGAATATGGAAAACAGAATACAGAACCCATAATATAGAACAAGGAATGCAGAACACAGAATTTAGAATATAGAATACAGAATACTGCATTTAGAATTTAGAATATTGAATGTAGAAAACAGAATATAGAATATAAAATACGGAATGCAGAATATAGAATACAGAATATAGAATATAGAACACAGAATATAGAATATGGAAAGCAGAATACAGAACCTAGGATTTAGAACAAGGAATGCAGAACACAGAATTTAGAATATAGAATATAGAATACTCAAAATAGAATATAGAACATGGAATGCAGAACACAGAATTTACAATATAGAAAACAGAATAGTGAATATAGAATTTAGCATTTAGAATATAGAACACAGAAAATACAATATAGAATACGGAATGCAAAATATATAATGTAGAATATAGAATGAATAACACACAATATAGGATATAGAATAGAGAATACAGAACCCAGAATTTAGAACATGGAATGCAGAACACAGAATTAAAAATATTGAACACATAATACTGAATATAAAATTTAGAATTTACAATGTAGAACCCAGAATATAGAATATGGAATACGGAAAGCAGAATTTTGTATTTGGAATAAAGAATGAAGAAAAAAAATATTGAACATATAAAAGAGAATATAGAATCCTGAATTTAGAAATGCAATGCTGAACACAGAATTTAGAATATAGAATACAGAATTCTGATTAAAGTATTTAGAATATAAAATATAGAACACAGAATATAGACTATGGAATACAGAATACTGAATATAGAATTTAGAACATGGAATGCAGAACACAGAATTTAGAATATAGAATGTAGAACACAGAATATAGAATAGAGAATAGAGAATAGAGAACCGAGAATTTAGAACATGGAATGCAGAACACAGAATTAAGTATATAGAATACAGAATACTGAATATAGAATTTAGAATATGCAATGTAGAACACAGAATATAGAATATAGAAAAACGAATGCAGATTATAGAATGTAGAATACAGATTGAAGAACAGAAAATATAGAATATATAAAAGAGCATATACAACCTAGAATTTACTAATGAAATGCAGAACACAGAATTTAGAATAAAGAATACAGAATACTGAATATAGAATTAAGAATATAGAATGTAGAACACAGAACATAGAATATAGAATACAGAATGCAGAATATGGAATACAAAATATATAATACAGAACACAGAATATAGAATATGGAAAACAGAATACAGAACCCATAATATAGAACAAGGAATGCAGAACACAGAATTTAGAATATAGAATACAGAATACTGAAAAAAGAATATAGAACATGGAATGCAGAACACAGAATTTACAATATAGAAAACAGAATACTGAATATAGAATTTAGCATTTAGAATTTAGAACACAGAATACAGAATATAGAATACTCAAAATAGAATATAGAACATGGAATGCAGAACACAGGGTTTACAATATAGAAAACAGAATACTGAATATAAAATTTAGAATTTAGAATGTAGAACACAGAATATAGAATATGGAATACGGAATGCAGAATTTTGTATTTGAATAAAGAATAAAGAACACTAAATATAGAATATATAAAAGAGAATATAGAATCCTGAATTTAGAAATGGAATGCTGAACTCAGAATTTAGAATATAGAATACAGAATTCTGAGTATAGAATTTAGAATATAGAATGTAGAACACAGAATATAGAATACAGAATACGGAATGCAGAATATAGAACACAGAATATAGAATTTAGAACAAAGTATATAGAATATGGATAACAAAATACAGAACCCAGAATTTTGAACATGGATTGCAGAAACAGAATTTAGAATATAGAATACAGAATACTGAATATAGAATTTAGAATATAGAATGTAGAACAAGGAATATAGAATATGGAATATAGAATACCTAATATACAATTTAGAACATGGAATGCAGAACACAGAATTTAGAATATAGAATATAGAATACTGAAAATTGAATATAGAATATGGAATGAAGAACGCAAAATTTACATTATAGAAAAAAGGATACTGAATATAGATTTTAGAATATTGAATGTAGAACACAGGATACAGAATATAGAATACGGAATGCAAAATATATTATGTAGAGTATAGAAATAAGAACACACAATAAAGGATATAGAATAGAGAATAGAGAAACAAGAATTTAGATTATGAAATGCAGAACACAGAATTTAGAATATAGAATACAGAATACTGAATATAAAATTAAGAATATTGAATTTAGAACACTGAATATAGAATATAGAATACGGAATGCAGAATATAGAATACTGAATATAGAATATAGAACACAGAATATAGAATATGGAAAACAGAATACAGAAACCAGAATTTAGAACACGGAATGCAGAACACAGAATATAGAATATAGGATTAAGAATACTAAATATAGAATTTAGAACATCGAATGCAGTACACAAAGTTTAGAATACAGAATATAGAATCCTAAATATAGAATATAGAACATGGAATGCAGAACACAGAATTTAGTATATAGAATACAGAATACAGAATATAGGATTTAGAATATAGAATGTAGAACACAGAATATAGAATATAGAATACGGAATGCAGAATATAGAATGTAGAATATAGAAAGAAGAACACAAAATATAGAATATATAAAAGAGAACATAGAACCTAGAATAAAGTAATGGAATGCAGAACACTGAATTAAGTATATAGAATACAGAATACTGAATATACAATTTAGAAAAGAGAATGTAGAACACAAATATAGAATATAGAATACGGAATGCAGATTATAGGATGTAGAATATAGAATGAAGAACACAAATTTAAGAATATATAAAAGATAATATAGAACCTAGAATTTAGTAATGAAATGCAGAACACAGAATTTAGAATATAGGATACAGAATACTGAATATAGAATTAAGAATATAGAATGTAGAACACAGAATATACGATATAGAATACTCAAAATAGAATATAGAACATGGAATACAGAACACAGTGTTTACAATATAGGAAACAGAATACTGAATATAGAACTTAGAACATAGATTGCAGAACACAGAATTTAGAATATAGAATACTCAGAATAGTATATGGAACATGGAATGCAGAACATAGGGTTTACAATATAGAAAACAGAATGCTGAATATAGAATTTAGCATTTAGAATTTAGAACACAGAATACAGAATATAGAATACAGAAAGCAAAATATATAATGTAGAGTACAGAATAAATAACACACAATATAGGATATAGAATAGAGAATACAGAAACCAAAATTTAGAACATGGAATGCAGAACACAGAATTAAAAATATTGAACACATAATACTGAATATAAAATTTACAATTTACAATGTAGAACCCAGAATATAGAATATGGAATACGGAATGCAGAATTTTGTATTTGAATTAAGAATGAAGAACTCAAAATATAGAATATATAAAAGAGAATATAGAATCCTGAATTTAGAAATGGAATGCTGAACTCAGAATTTAGAATATAGAATACAGAATTCTGAGTATAGAATTTAGAATATAGAATGTAGAACACAGAATACAGAATATAGAATACGGAATGCAGAATATAGAATACAGAATATAGAATGTAGAACACAGCATATAGAAGATGGAAAACAGAATACAGAACCCAGAATTTAGAACATTGAATGCAGAACACAGAATTTAGAATATACAATACAGAATACTGAATATAGAAATTAGAACATCGAATGCAGAATTCAGAATTTGGAATGCAGTATACAGAATACTGAATATAGAATATAGAACATGAAATGCAGAACACAGAATTTAGAATATAGAATACAGAATACTGAATATAGAATTAAAATAATGAATGTAGAAAACAGAATATAGAATATAAAATACGGAATGCAGAATATAGAATACAGAGTATAGACTATCGAACACAGAATATAGAATATGGAAAACAGAATACAGAACCCATAATATAGAAGAAGGAATGCAGAACACAGAATTTAGAATATAGAATACAGAATACTGCATTTAGAATTTAGAATATTGAATGTAGAAAACAGAATATAGAATATAAAATACGGAATGCAGAATATAGAATACAGAATATAGAATATAGAACACAGAATATAGAATATGGAAAGCAGAATACAGAACCTAGGATTTAGAACAAGGAATGCAGAACACAGAATTTAGAATATAGAATATAGAATACTCAAAATAGAATATAGAACATGGAATGCAGAACACAGAATTTACAATATAGAAAACAGAATAGTGAATATAGAATTTAGCATTTAGAATATAGAACACAGAAAATACAATATAGAATACGGAATGCAAAATATATAATTTAGAATATAGAATGAATAACACACAATATAGGATATAGAATAGAGAATACAGAACCCAGAATTTAGAACATGGAATGCAGAACACAGAATTAAAAATATTGAACACATAATACTGAATATAAAATTTAGAATTTACAATGTAGAACCCAGAATATAGAATATGGAATACGGAAAGCAGAATTTTGTATTTGGAATAAAGAATGAAGAAAAAAAATATTGAACATATAAAAGAGAATATAGAATCCTGAATTTAGAAATGCAATGCTGAACACAGAATTTAGAATATAGAATACAGAATTCTGATTAAAGTATTTAGAATATAAAATATAGAACACAGAATATAGACTATGGAATACAGAATACTGAATATAGAATTTAGAACATGGAATGCAGAACACAGAATTTAGAATATAGAATGTAGAACACAGAATATAGAATAGAGAATAGAGAATAGAGAACCGAGAATTTAGAACATGGAATGCAGAACACAGAATTAAGTATATAGAATACAGAATACTGAATATAGAATTTAGAATATGCAATGTAGAACACAGAATATAGAATATAGAAAAACGAATGCAGATTATAGAATGTAGAATACAGATTGAAGAACAGAAAATATAGAATATATAAAAGAGCATATACAACCTAGAATTTACTAATGAAATGCAGAACACAGAATTTAGAATAAAGAATACAGAATACTGAATATAGAATTAAGAATATAGAATGTAGAACACAGAACATAGAATATAGAATACAGAATGCAGAATATGGAATACAAAATATATAATACAGAACACAGAATATAGAATATGGAAAACAGAATACAGAACCCATAATATAGAACAAGGAATGCAGAACACAGAATTTAGAATATAGAATACAGAATACTGAAAAAAGAATATAGAACATGGAATGCAGAACACAGAATTTACAATATAGAAAACAGAATACTGAATATAGAATTTAGCATTTAGAATTTAGAACACAGAATACAGAATATAGAATACTCAAAATAGAATATAGAACATGGAATGCAGAACACAGGGTTTACAATATAGAAAACAGAATACTGAATATAAAATTTAGAATTTAGAATGTAGAACACAGAATATAGAATATGGAATACGGAATGCAGAATTTTGTATTTGAATAAAGAATAAAGAACACTAAATATAGAATATATAAAAGAGAATATAGAATCCTGAATTTAGAAATGGAATGCTGAACTCAGAATTTAGAATATAGAATACAGAATTCTGAGTATAGAATTTAGAATATAGAATGTAGAACACAGAATATAGAATACAGAATACGGAATGCAGAATATAGAACACAGAATATAGAATTTAGAACAAAGTATATAGAATATGGATAACAAAATACAGAACCCAGAATTTTGAACATGGATTGCAGAAACAGAATTTAGAATATAGAATACAGAATACTGAATATAGAATTTAGAATATAGAATGTAGAACAAGGAATATAGAATATGGAATATAGAATACCTAATATACAATTTAGAACATGGAATGCAGAACACAGAATTTAGAATATAGAATATAGAATACTGAAAATTGAATATAGAATATGGAATGAAGAACGCAAAATTTACATTATAGAAAAAAGGATACTGAATATAGATTTTAGAATATTGAATGTAGAACACAGGATACAGAATATAGAATACGGAATGCAAAATATATTATGTAGAGTATAGAAATAAGAACACACAATAAAGGATATAGAATAGAGAATAGAGAAACAAGAATTTAGATTATGAAATGCAGAACACAGAATTTAGAATATAGAATACAGAATACTGAATATAAAATTAAGAATATTGAATTTAGAACACTGAATATAGAATATAGAATACGGAATGCAGAATATAGAATACTGAATATAGAATATAGAACACAGAATATAGAATATGGAAAACAGAATACAGAAACCAGAATTTAGAACACGGAATGCAGAACACAGAATATAGAATATAGGATTAAGAATACTAAATATAGAATTTAGAACATCGAATGCAGTACACAAAGTTTAGAATACAGAATATAGAATCCTAAATATAGAATATAGAACATGGAATGCAGAACACAGAATTTAGTATATAGAATACAGAATACAGAATATAGGATTTAGAATATAGAATGTAGAACACAGAATATAGAATATAGAATACGGAATGCAGAATATAGAATGTAGAATATAGAAAGAAGAACACAAAATATAGAATATATAAAAGAGAACATAGAACCTAGAATAAAGTAATGGAATGCAGAACACTGAATTAAGTATATAGAATACAGAATACTGAATATACAATTTAGAAAAGAGAATGTAGAACACAAATATAGAATATAGAATACGGAATGCAGATTATAGGATGTAGAATATAGAATGAAGAACACAAATTTAAGAATATATAAAAGATAATATAGAACCTAGAATTTAGTAATGAAATGCAGAACACAGAATTTAGAATATAGGATACAGAATACTGAATATAGAATTAAGAATATAGAATGTAGAACACAGAATATACGATATAGAATACTCAAAATAGAATATAGAACATGGAATACAGAACACAGTGTTTACAATATAGGAAACAGAATACTGAATATAGAACTTAGAACATAGATTGCAGAACACAGAATTTAGAATATAGAATACTCAGAATAGTATATGGAACATGGAATGCAGAACATAGGGTTTACAATATAGAAAACAGAATGCTGAATATAGAATTTAGCATTTAGAATTTAGAACACAGAATACAGAATATAGAATACAGAAAGCAAAATATATAATGTAGAGTACAGAATAAATAACACACAATATAGGATATAGAATAGAGAATACAGAAACCAAAATTTAGAACATGGAATACAGAACACAGAATTTAGAATATAGAATACAGAATACTGAATATAAAATTTAGAATTTAGAATGAAGAACACAGAATATAGAATATGGAATACGGAATGCAGAAGTTTGTATTTGAATTAAGAATGAAGAACTCAAAATATAGAATATATAAAAGAGAATATAGAATCCTGAATTTAGAAATGGAATGCTGAACTCAGAATTTAGAATATAGAATACAGAATTCTGAGTATAGAATTTAGAATATAGAATGTAGAACACAGAATACAGAATATAGAATACGGAATGCAGAATATAGAATACAGAATATAGAATGTAGAACACAGCATATAGAAGATGGAAAACAGAATACAGAACCCAGAATTTAGAACATTGAATGCAGAACACAGAATTTAGAATATACAATACAGAATACTGAATATAGAAATTAGAACATCGAATGCAGAATTCAGAATTTGGAATGCAGTATACAGAATACTGAATATAGAATATAGAACATGAAATGCAGAACACAGAATTTAGAATATAGAATACAGAATACTGAATATAGAATTAAAATAATGAATGTAGAAAACAGAATATAGAATATAAAATACGGAATGCAGAATATAGAATACAGAGTATAGACTATCGAACACAGAATATAGAATATGGAAAACAGAATACAGAACCCATAATATAGAAGAAGGAATGCAGAACACAGAATTTAGAATATAGAATACAGAATACTGCATTTAGAATTTAGAATATTGAATGTAGAAAACAGAATATAGAATATAAAATACGGAATGCAGAATATAGAATACAGAATATAGAATATAGAACACAGAATATAGAATATGGAAAGCAGAATACAGAACCTAGGATTTAGAACAAGGAATGCAGAACACAGAATTTAGAATATAGAATATAGAATACTCAAAATAGAATATAGAACATGGAATGCAGAACACAGAATTTACAATATAGAAAACAGAATAGTGAATATAGAATTTAGCATTTAGAATATAGAACACAGAAAATACAATATAGAATACGGAATGCAAAATATATAATGTAGAATATAGAATGAATAACACACAATATAGGATATAGAATAGAGAATACAGAACCCAGAATTTAGAACATGGAATGCAGAACACAGAATTAAAAATATTGAACACATAATACTGAATATAAAATTTAGAATTTACAATGTAGAACCCAGAATATAGAATATGGAATACGGAAAGCAGAATTTTGTATTTGGAATAAAGAATGAAGAAAAAAAATATTGAACATATAAAAGAGAATATAGAATCCTGAATTTAGAAATGCAATGCTGAACACAGAATTTAGAATATAGAATACAGAATTCTGATTAAAGTATTTAGAATATAAAATATAGAACACAGAATATAGACTATGGAATACAGAATACTGAATATAGAATTTAGAACATGGAATGCAGAACACAGAATTTAGAATATAGAATGTAGAACACAGAATATAGAATAGAGAATAGAGAATAGAGAACCGAGAATTTAGAACATGGAATGCAGAACACAGAATTAAGTATATAGAATACAGAATACTGAATATAGAATTTAGAATATGCAATGTAGAACACAGAATATAGAATATAGAAAAACGAATGCAGATTATAGAATGTAGAATACAGATTGAAGAACAGAAAATATAGAATATATAAAAGAGCATATACAACCTAGAATTTACTAATGAAATGCAGAACACAGAATTTAGAATAAAGAATACAGAATACTGAATATAGAATTAAGAATATAGAATGTAGAACACAGAACATAGAATATAGAATACAGAATGCAGAATATGGAATACAAAATATATAATACAGAACACAGAATATAGAATATGGAAAACAGAATACAGAACCCATAATATAGAACAAGGAATGCAGAACACAGAATTTAGAATATAGAATACAGAATACTGAAAAAAGAATATAGAACATGGAATGCAGAACACAGAATTTACAATATAGAAAACAGAATACTGAATATAGAATTTAGCATTTAGAATTTAGAACACAGAATACAGAATATAGAATACTCAAAATAGAATATAGAACATGGAATGCAGAACACAGGGTTTACAATATAGAAAACAGAATACTGAATATAAAATTTAGAATTTAGAATGTAGAACACAGAATATAGAATATGGAATACGGAATGCAGAATTTTGTATTTGAATAAAGAATAAAGAACACTAAATATAGAATATATAAAAGAGAATATAGAATCCTGAATTTAGAAATGGAATGCTGAACTCAGAATTTAGAATATAGAATACAGAATTCTGAGTATAGAATTTAGAATATAGAATGTAGAACACAGAATATAGAATACAGAATACGGAATGCAGAATATAGAACACAGAATATAGAATTTAGAACAAAGTATATAGAATATGGATAACAAAATACAGAACCCAGAATTTTGAACATGGATTGCAGAAACAGAATTTAGAATATAGAATACAGAATACTGAATATAGAATTTAGAATATAGAATGTAGAACAAGGAATATAGAATATGGAATATAGAATACCTAATATACAATTTAGAACATGGAATGCAGAACACAGAATTTAGAATATAGAATATAGAATACTGAAAATTGAATATAGAATATGGAATGAAGAACGCAAAATTTACATTATAGAAAAAAGGATACTGAATATAGATTTTAGAATATTGAATGTAGAACACAGGATACAGAATATAGAATACGGAATGCAAAATATATTATGTAGAGTATAGAAATAAGAACACACAATAAAGGATATAGAATAGAGAATAGAGAAACAAGAATTTAGATTATGAAATGCAGAACACAGAATTTAGAATATAGAATACAGAATACTGAATATAAAATTAAGAATATTGAATTTAGAACACTGAATATAGAATATAGAATACGGAATGCAGAATATAGAATACTGAATATAGAATATAGAACACAGAATATAGAATATGGAAAACAGAATACAGAAACCAGAATTTAGAACACGGAATGCAGAACACAGAATATAGAATATAGGATTAAGAATACTAAATATAGAATTTAGAACATCGAATGCAGTACACAAAGTTTAGAATACAGAATATAGAATCCTAAATATAGAATATAGAACATGGAATGCAGAACACAGAATTTAGTATATAGAATACAGAATACAGAATATAGGATTTAGAATATAGAATGTAGAACACAGAATATAGAATATAGAATACGGAATGCAGAATATAGAATGTAGAATATAGAAAGAAGAACACAAAATATAGAATATATAAAAGAGAACATAGAACCTAGAATAAAGTAATGGAATGCAGAACACTGAATTAAGTATATAGAATACAGAATACTGAATATACAATTTAGAAAAGAGAATGTAGAACACAAATATAGAATATAGAATACGGAATGCAGATTATAGGATGTAGAATATAGAATGAAGAACACAAATTTAAGAATATATAAAAGATAATATAGAACCTAGAATTTAGTAATGAAATGCAGAACACAGAATTTAGAATATAGGATACAGAATACTGAATATAGAATTAAGAATATAGAATGTAGAACACAGAATATACGATATAGAATACTCAAAATAGAATATAGAACATGGAATACAGAACACAGTGTTTACAATATAGGAAACAGAATACTGAATATAGAACTTAGAACATAGATTGCAGAACACAGAATTTAGAATATAGAATACTCAGAATAGTATATGGAACATGGAATGCAGAACATAGGGTTTACAATATAGAAAACAGAATGCTGAATATAGAATTTAGCATTTAGAATTTAGAACACAGAATACAGAATATAGAATACAGAAAGCAAAATATATAATGTAGAGTACAGAATAAATAACACACAATATAGGATATAGAATAGAGAATACAGAAACCAAAATTTAGAACATGGAATACAGAACACAGAATTTAGAATATAGAATACAGAATACTGAATATAAAATTTAGAATTTAGAATGAAGAACACAGAATATAGAATATGGAATACGGAATGCAGAAGTTTGTATTTGAATTAAGAATGAAGAACTCAAAATATAGAATATATAAAAGAGAATATAGAATCCTGAATTTAGAAATGGAATGCTCAACTCAGAATTTAGAATATAGAATACAGAATTCTGAGTATAGAATTTAGAATATAGAATGTAGAACACAGAATATAGAATATGGAATACAGAATACTGAATATAGAATTTAGAACATGGAATGCAGAACACAGAATTTAGAATATAGAATATAGAATAGTGAATATAAAATTTAGCATATAGAATGTAGAACACAGTATATAGAATATAGCATACGGAGGGCAGAATATAGAATGTAGAAAATAGAACGAAAAACACAAAGTGTAGAATATATAAAAAAGAATATACAATCCAGAAATTAAAAATTGATTGCAGAACACAGAATTTAGAATATAGAATACAGAATACTGAATATAGGACTTAGAATATAGAATGTAGAACACAGAATATAGAATATAGAATACGGAATGCAGAATATAGAACTCAGAATTTAGAATTTAGAACAAAGTATATAGAATATGGATAATAAAATACAGAACCCAGAATTTAGAACATGGATTTCAGAAACAGAATATAGAATATGGAACACAGAATACTGAATATAGAATTTAGAATATAGAATTTATAACACAGAATATAGAATATGGAATAGAGAATACTGAATATACAATTTAGAACATGGAATGCATAACACAGAATTTAGTATACAGAATATAGAATACTGAAAATAGAATATAGAATATGGAATGAAGAACACAAAATTTACAGTATAGAAAAAAGGATACTGAATATAGATTTTAGAATATTGAATGTAGAACACAGAATACAGAATATACAATATGGAATGCAAAATATATTATGTAGAGTATAGAATTAAGAACACACAATAAAGAATAGAGAATAGAGAATAGAGAACCAAGAATTTAGATTATGAAATGCAGAACACAGAATTTAGAATATAGAATACCGAATACTGAAAATAAATTAAGAATATTGAATTTAGAACACAGAATATAGAATATAGAATACGGAATGCAGACTATAGAATACAGAATATAGAATATAGAACACAGAATATGGAATATGGAAAACAGAATACAGAAACCAGAATTTAGAACACGGAATGCAGAACACAGAATTTAGAATATAGAATTAAGAATACTAAATATAGAATTTAGAACATCGAATGCAGTACACAAAGTTTAGAATACAGAATACAGAATCCTAAATATAGAATATAGAACATGGAATGCAGAACACAGAATTTAGAATATAGAATACAGAATACAGAATATAGGATTTAGAATATAGAATGTAGAACACAGAATATAGAATATAGGATACGGAATGCAGAATATAGAATGTAGAATATAGAATGAAGAACACAAAATATAGAATATATAAAAGAGAATATAGAAACTAGAATTTAGTAATGAAATGCAGAACCCAGAATTTAGAATATAGAATACAGAATACTGAATATAGAATTAAGAATATAGAATGTAGAACACAGAATATAGAATATAGAATACGGAATGCAGAATATAGAATACAGAATATAGAATATAGAACACAGCATATAGAATATGGAAAACAGAATACAGAATCCAGAATTTAGAACATTGAATGCAGAACACAGAATTTAGAATATAGAATACAGAATACTGAATATAGAAATTAGAACATCGAATGCAGAATTCAGAATTTAGAATGCAGTATACAGAATACTGAATATAGAATATAGAACATGAAATGCAGAACACAGAATTTAGAATATAGAATACAGAATACTGACTATAGAATTAAAATAATGAATGTAGAAAACAGGATATAGAATATAAATTACGGAATGCAGAAAATAGTATACAGAGTATAGACTATCCAACACAGAATATAGAATATGGAAAACAGTATACAGAACCCATGATATAGAAAAAGGAATGCAGAACACAGAATTTAGAATATAGAATACAGAATACTGCATTTAGAATTTAGAATATTGAATGTAGAAAACAGAATATAGAATATAAAATACGGAATGCAGAATATAGGATACAGAATATAGAATATAGAACACAGAATATAGAATATGGAAAACAGAATACAGAACCTAGGATTTAGAACAAGGAATGCAGAACACAGAATTTAGAATATAGAATATAGAATACTCAAAATAGAATATAGAACATGGAATGCAGAACACAGAATTTACAATATAGAAAACAGAATAGTGAATATAGAATTTAGCATTTAGAATATAGAACACAGAAAATACAATATAGAATACGGAATGCAAAATATATAATGTAGAATATAGAATGAATAACACACAATATAGGATATAGAATAGAGAATACAGAACCCAGAATTTAGAACTTGGAATGCAGAACACAGAATTAAAAATATTGAACACATAATACTGAATATAAAATTTAGAATTTACAATGTAGATCCCAGAATATAGAATATGGAATACGGAAAGCAGAATTTTCTATTTGGAATAAAGAATGAAAAAAAAAAATATTGAATATATAAAAGAGAATATAGAATCCTGAATTTAGAAATGGAATGCTGAACTCAGAATTTAGAATATAGAATACAGAATTCTGAATAAAGTATTTAGAATATAAAATATAGAACACAGAATATAGACTATGGAATACAGAATACTGAATACAGAATTTAGAACATGGAATGCAGAACACAGAATTTAGAATATAGAATGTAGAACACAGAATACAGAACAGAGAATAGAGAATAGAGAACCGAGAATTTAGAACATGTAATGCAGAATACAGAATTAAGTATATAGAATACAGAATACTGAATATAGAATTTAGAA